>NW_026942506.1:647227-800610 GCF_024139115.2 Armigeres subalbatus
CTGATGTGCTTCGTTTCGGTTACGTATTGCTAACAATGAGCTATTAGGCAGAGTTGTAGAAACTTTTGCACTAGAGTCACCATACTACATTTTAGAATTCAGCATATGGAATGAGTTGATTGACAAACTTCTAAATGATCGAGACCCAGATTACTTAATAGTCAAAATATGTTTGGACTAAAGTTTTCAGAGATAAAAGAATAGTTGTTAAAATTTTGAGGTTATGATACATAAAGTTCGTTTAAATGGATTATTAGAAGCCCACGAAAAAAGTGCTGCTCCGTCATAATTCTGAGCTCCAAAAGATTTTTTTGTTGGGGCGTAGAACCACTGCGTCCATGAGTTGAACTTTTGTATTAAGATTCTTGAACATCTTACGATTTCTTGGATGTTTGTTTTGAATCGGTAGATCCATAACCATTTCTGAATTTTAATAAAAAGATCAAATAAATTGATTGAACCCATTGAATATTTATACAAATTTCTGTGATCCATGACCTCTACTGGAAGCTTGTAAAAATGTTCGATAATCGTATGAATTCAAAGATGTATGTCATGCTTCTAAGCAATCCATACACAGTCTTGGACAAACAATATTTGTCCAGTAGCCTTTAAGCAGGAGGTCTTCTTTAATCTGTTTGTCTTAGTTCTTTCTGTGTTTCACGTTATACCGAAACGATTCCTACTGTTAAACCTTTCACACTTGCAGGTCCAAAACCTCCCGTGACACCTAGGTGAGGTCGTAGAGTTCTCTACACCTCTACGGTAACGGATGCAGTTCTCTGTGGAAAGGGATGGAAGTAATGCTACTCTCATACCAAAGTCTAGGCTTGTAATACCTACGAATTTGTGCGAATCAATTTAAGTTAATGCTTATACCAGAAATCGACCCATATCGACATTTCCAATTTGTCCTACCCACGACTCGGAACGTGGATACGCCTCTGATGACAGGTGAGTTGAATTCTTGGGGTTTCGCGAATCAATGTGCACGGTTGTGTTAAATAGTTAAATAGTCATATGACGATGATTCCAGCTCCGTCGACGTCCTCCTAACAGCACTGCAAAGAGACGATATGCAGTGTATGATATTGTGGCGATAACCAAATATGAAAAATGGAACTGGAATACTTAACTGTGTTCCGAAGCGAGTGCTCCAGGAGGACGTGACGTAGCCTTTTGTTGGAACCACCTACGGCCAAAATTTCTATGCCAACATAATGAAACTACGTCTTGATGAGTTCAAAAATGTCGCTGTATAGTGTAGCGATTTAATCTTCACCCACGAGTCTCTCCGAACATACATTCTACAATTCACTTCCAACAATTTTCTACAACGTAAGTTTTTCAATGTTAACGTCGTCTTGATCAGTTTGAATATATTTTACAATCGAGTTTAACAAACGGAATCCAATTTCATTATCGTGATTTCATTCACGAATCATCTTGGTTTTGTCTCAACAGAACGATTTTCACAAAATTACAGCAAACAAAATTAATTTGGCGCACAATGTTTCAGGAAATTTGCAGCACGGTGAAACAATCAATGGACGCTTTGTTTCTTCTTGGTGCTCTGCAGTCTGATAGCTGATTTGCCATGATAGATACACTATTTTCTTCATTGATTTGACCGAGAACTAGATCAAACACACATATTTTCCCGCGGAATAAACTTGAATCTGACCATACTGCTTTTCACCATAAGCATTTCATTATTTCAGTCATCAAAACCAATTCGCACGTCCCGAATGATCTGGTCGCCGAATTACTTTTCACACTGACTGCTGAGCAGACGAAGGCTTTTTCGCAACGCACTTTTTGATTTGATTGCGGGGATCACTTTTCCCCACACGAAATACGGGTTCTAACAGAGCTTCAGGGACATTTTGCACAAATTCCACGAAACTTTTCCCGACAGACTTGCAATTGGACGGTTGCGGATTGTTTTGGTTCGATCGCGCACACACACTGATGTTCCTCTCGTTTGACCGAAGGCTGCGGTTAACGTTTTAACTTTTCGTCGCTTCAATGGTTCATGGTTTATGTGCGCGTAGGTGGTTGTGTTCGCAGACGGGTACAATTTACCGAGCAGAAAAGTTTTTCTTAGCTCTATTTTCTTCATAATGGAGTACGAAGATGGCGCACTTTACGGAAAACATAATGGTGAAATACACAATGCAATCACGTGGTAAGGAAGGAACTATTATTTGTCTTGCTACATTTGAAAGGGGATAATGGATTGAATTTACACAAACTCGCGGCTTTTTGTGCTTGCGTTTTTGTTTCGGCGAAATAGTTGCACAACCAACACTGGCACATTTTGCATTATTATGAACGAGGCGATTCAAATATGACGTCCACTACTTTTGGGATTTCTGAACCCCCTCCCCCCCCTCTGTCACGCTTTTTTGTATACCTAGTACATGTTCTGTCACAAAATCTTAGACCCCCTCCCCCCCTAAAACATGTGACATCATTTTTGAACGACCCCAACTGTTTGACGATGACGACGACGATAAATGCACTCCGACGAAGATCGTAGGATCATTTTGTTCACTCCCGACGATGATCTTATCCGGCTCGAAGGACCAATTGTCTTGACGCACATAAGAGCGATTGTTGGTTTTGATTACTTACGGGTTTCGGTGGGCTTAGGCAATGAATTCAATCACTTTGTTTTTTAACAAATACTTGGTTTATTGGGGACGGATGAACGGTATTCCGACTTGGAAGACAGTAATTCATTATACACGATTGCCTTCACGTAACTCGGTATAGTTTAACCAAAAGATATTTTAGTTACCAGATAAAGATTGTCGCTGTTCGGAACATCTTTTGCTGGCGAGGATAGGGGAGCTAAATGTCAAAGAAGGAAAATCCATACGATTTGACAGCTTGGTACCCAACATGTTCCGGACAGCAGAACAAAGGGAACCGAAGCGACAATCTTTATCTAGTAACTAAAATATCTTTTGTTTAACCAAATTGACGATTACAAACTGCGGAATCTAACTGCGCGCGGAATATATCACAAACTGTATGTCGCTTGTACAACTGGTCCCAAGGACTGATTCTAGCGTCTGTGACGGAGTTCCTGGCGGAATTTGTCTAATTATTTCTGTAAGATCTTCCAATTAAATTCTGGAGGATTTTCATAAAAAAAATACCTGAAATGAATTTCAGAGAATTTTTTTAATGAACTCTTATTCAATGGATCATATTCACGAAATGAGTATTGGATGCAGAATAGTCATGTCATTATAGAAGTGTTTTGCTCTGCTTGGCGTGGTCAATTAATTACTACGTGTTCAATTGTGAATTTATTTATTTAATTTATTTATTTATTTAATTGGTCAACAGGTAAAATCTTAACCCCAATGACAACAGTTTATGATGCTAACATTTTTTAAAAATCTACTCTTAATCTCTAGACGTGAAACATTGAAATCAAACACGTTGGAACAACTGTTAAAAACGCGACACATACTTTGCATGGTCTCAAATTTGCCATAGTTGGTTCTAGCAGAGCGAATAAAAACAAATGGATTTGAACGAAGTCTACGGCAAGGTACATGAATTCCAATTTCGCAGAGTAAAGCAGGACAATCAATGTGACATTGGAGGAGGTCAGCAATAAAACAGGCTTTGGCGATGTCCCTTCTTGTTTGAAGCAGTTGCAGATTGATGAACTTGCGGAACGATTTGTTCGACGAAAAGTCCAGACAGATTCCGGAGGAGAAGGACGCAGCGTGAACGGTCGTGCTGCAGCAAGGTGGAGCGTGGAACGTGGAACGTTAAAGACAGCAGACCCGCCTTTTTCAGGAGAAGAAACGCCGCCTGGGAGAAGCGGAGTGCGAGAAAGGAGATTGAACAGCTGTACCGTTCTTAAGAAACACGCAAGTTCTATCAAAGGCTCAACGCATCCTGCAAAAACTTTGTGCCGCAAGCCTATATGTGCCGGGATAAGGATGGGAGCTTTTTGACGTACGAACGTGTAGTGATAGAAAGGTGGGAGCAGCACTACTAGCAACACTTAAATGGCGCTGTGAGTACAAGCAGTAGAAGTCATAGCAGCGGAGGAGAAGACTACTTCAGTTTAGCGGACGATGGAAGTCTTGAACTGTAAATCTGTTGATTGTCACGTGCTGCAGGCGTGACCGTCATGAAACACAAAATAATAATGCATGACAGAAAGCAGTTACCGTGACATTTTTTTCTTGCGACATTATATGTGTCACAAGAGAAACAAATGGACTATAATTTTGAGAGTGATGCGTGCATCATCAATGAAGTTAAATAGTTAATAAATAACATAGTGTATTATACGCTGTGCTCGCTTTTTATGTATTTTTGTGGGATTTATAAGCGCATTGACCACCCGAAATGAACAATAATTGCAATATAATGAAAACTTAATTTGTGTTACACAGCAAGTGAAAGATTTAAGGAAGATGGAAGGTTTACAAGGTTTTATACGCTAATTTATCCGGAAGTTTTTTTTCAGGGAATTCACGTGCATGGATTCTTGGATTATCGATAAATATAGATTTTTTTTCGGCTTGCATTCCTCTCAATTTGACAGTAAAGTACACGTAAAAAAATAACCTTATATGTTTTGGCAAAAAACCATTCGAAAATACTTATACTCTTTATTATGCCACCTAATGAATGATCCCATACCAAAAAGCTAATAACATTCATAAGTTAATGAAAAGTATAAGTTTCGGAATGTATGTGACTAATGCGATGTATAAGTTTTTTCTTATACATATCATTAAGAGCCTACTTTGGCAAAAAGGTATTAGAAATATTAATAATAAATAACATTAAATTTTTTTACGTGTACCTTTCAACTATGTAGGGTAAAACGTCCTATCGTTGTGGTATGTCCTAATGTTGCGGTAGTGTTAAAATAGTCCATTCTGAATATAATAGCATTAAAAACAATTGTGGATACGCTAAAATTCATCGAATTAACGACTAGAACACCTTTTGTTTGACAAAATTCCGTTCAAAATTATGAAAAATCAACATTTTTCATTAAAAATTTGAATCCTTTGAGCCTATCATTGCGGTAGTGCTAAGGTCCTATTGTTGTGGTATCGATTTCCATAAGAATTGCATGCAATACCGCAACAATAGGACTGACCTTGAAAAAATGTCGCAACGATAGGCACTTCCGTCCTATTATTGCGGTAGTTTGTTTTTATTGTGATAAAAACAAAACAACATAAGTTTAGCACAATTGACGTAATATTTTCGATTCTATAGTTAACGAGCAACCTGTTCGACTACGGCAATTCAGAAAAAGACCAACATGAAATTTTTAAAGAATTTTTGAAATCAATTTTATTTTGAAACGGTGCTTAACCCCTCCATAATAGGTCGTTTTACCCTACATTGGAACTCATCAAGTTAGCCTTGGACAATTTTTTTTGTTATTTCAAATTCATCGTTTTTGATGACAACTGTTTTCAGTTTAAAGTAACTGAGACTGCAAAAATAAAAACTAAAAACCAACAGCAATACTACGGACAAGGTCGGATCATTTCACTGGAGAAAACGTCGAAAAACAATCATGCAAATGTCAATAATATTACCAGAGGTTGTTTAAAAACATTCTAGAAAAATCATTATAGACAATCAAAAACAGTTTTGAAATAAATCTGGCTCGTTTAGATTTTTTTAAATTTCCACTCGGATTTTATTGCAGATTCTACTAGAATATCTTTTGATTTTCAGAAGGAACTTCTATGGAAACGACAAGTGATTTTGGGAAATTATGTCGTACTTCAACGGAAAATTCTTTGGAATTTACAAAGGAAGCATTTTGGAGTATCAAAGAAAAAGCCATTTGAATTTCCAAAAGACATTCTTTAAAACTTGTAAGGGGAATTCTCCGAAATTTCCGCCAGAAACCCTACAGAATTTCTACTGGCAATATTCTAGGAAGTACCTGGGAAACTTTTCTTAATTTCGGTAAAATATTTGAAATTTTTGTAAGAAAGCCTTTATAATTTTCACGAAAATTTATTCGAAATTTTGAGAAATTCACCAAAGTTTCAACTGAGAATTCCTTATAATTTCCATCGAAAATTATTCGGAAAAAGCTTTGGAATGTGGAAATTGCTCCACATTTGAAAAAGAATTTTAAAAAGGTCCAAAGGAAAGGAAACCATTCTAAAATTCCACGGAAATAGTTCGAAATGTTCGTTTTAACTTAGAATTACCTCGGGAAATAAATTTAAATTTTCACTAACAATTACTAATAACGGTAAAATTTTTGGATTTTAAAAGAAAATTCTTGGGATTTCAACGGATGATTATTTAACAAGAAATTGCATGGAATTTATAAGAAAAGCATCGAAATTTTCACGGAAAGTTCTTTGGAGTATTATCGGGAAAATTCTACGATACTTCCACGAAAAACTTATTGGAATGTTGACTTGGTATTCTCGGAATTTCAACTCGAAATTTTTCGAAGTTCTGGCGTGGAGAATTATAGCTCAAATGCGTTACAGATTTGAGGCGCTTATGCAAAAGTTTTTTTGTCTTTTTCAAAAGTTTTTTTTTGTCTTTGATGGCGCACACCTCTAAGAGGAATCGAGTTCAACAGAAATTAAATTGGCTTTGAGATTTGGTTTCAGGAGCTATGGACAAAGGATTGAATTTGATTACGTTTCAAATAGATTTTTGTTTTGTTGGATTTTGTTCAGTTTAATTTTGTTATGTTTGAAATTCGAATTCAATAACTAAATTGCTTAAAACGTGGTTGATCTCCATATTTTTGAAATCGCATGTGATAGGGTTTCTTACCCCATTCCCGGCCTAACATGCATACGACTGCATTATTTAATTGATATTTATGTCAGGGAGCATCTTTTCCTGAATACCTAAATGATGTGGGCCGTGCAATACTGCAATGTGGTTCAATTTTGCTTAAAAATAGCTATTCTTGCTAAACATCGTTTGAAAAAGCTTTTATTTGATATGAACTAACGAGGTGCACCACTCATTTCAGTCATAGCGATTGCATTTCCGGCACACTTCAAACCAGTTTCCAGCCTAAGCAATCTCTCAACACCTTACTCTCATTCTCTCTCTTAGATCTTAGCACAAATCGATCTTTCCGTAACCTGATGATAATGTCAACTTATATTACATGATTTGAAATTACAATACAAAATGCACGACAAACCATTTCAACAGAGATTGGATTATGATTAAAGTGATAATCAACTTCATCGTAAATAGAAGAGAAAGGGATATAGAAGAGCTGTTCCGTTTTCCATCTCACTGAACATTTATTCATCACATCGCAAAACAAAGAAATACAGCACCAATCTGGTCACTTCTTTTTGCTAGCTCGGGTGCTCACTGGTGAAAAAAATCACAAAAATAAGAATCATACCAAACTCCTTTTCAATGCTTTTTTGTTGATGGGATGGAAATATGAGTATGGGATAAAGTGCCGAACCGTTTCCTTCTTCTTCTTCTTCTTCTTCTTCTTCTACTTCTTCTTCTTCTTCTTCTTCTTCTTCTTCTCCTAAAATAAGCAAACATTGGCTGTAGTTGTAAAAAAATGAGAGATAATTGTGAAGAATCGATTTAGTTTTGAGATAAATTGTCGACTGAAAAAATTAACGGGCTTGGTGGTCATATAGCTACCGCTTCTGCCTCATATGCAGGAGTGCGTGGGTTAAATCCCAGACCCGTTCCATTCCTCCTACTTTGAATCTATTCATATATTTCTCATGTTCTAGCAATCGCTAGAACTGGAGAGGGGCTTTCATACCGTTTCCAACTTCTATCCCTATACCTAAAACTTTATTAGTTCTAGCAGCTAACTGTTAGAACTCGAAATCCGCAAAAAAAAGCTCGTTTCAGCATCCAATTAGAATATACACCACTCGTTCATTACTATCACATTGGCAACCCGTTAACTAAGACTGCCATAAAATCCTAACCCCCAGAATCCAATAAAATTCTGCAGGAACTCGTGGCGAGTGCAGAGGTGGTCTCGGCTTGCAGTGGGCGAGTGACTGCATCATCCATTCCTTCCCATCGCCGATGACCGCCGATGATTGGGGCCCTCCTTAGCCGTGCGGTAAGACGCGTGGCTACAAAGCAAGACCATGCTGAGGGTGGCTGGGTTCGATTCCCGGTGCCGGTCTAGGCTTTTTTCGGATTGGAAATTGTCTCGACTTCCCTGGGCATAAAAGTATCATCTTGTTATCGTCATGATATAGAAACAAATGCAAAAATGGTAACTTAGCTTAGAACCCTCGCTGTTATTAACTGTGGAAGTGCTAAGAGAAAACTAAGCTGCAAGACAACAATGTTCCAGTGGGGGATGTAATGCCAATGAAGAAGAAGAAGAAGCCGATGACCGTGAGGACGTGAACAGCGCCGTTATCGACCATCCAAAATACTAGAGCTCACGGACTGTGCACATTGAGGTTGGAGGGCAAATCCCATGCTTCCATCCATTGGTTCCCTGTGCAATTGTGATTGTTCTGGTCGATCACGGAGTAGCAACTACGAAATGCACGGACATCATGCTCATGCTCATGCTCATAAATTGTCGACTGAAAACATTTTATCGGAAAATTGTTTGATTTTTTGGCGAGACACAGTCCGGCGGGTCAGTTAGTACTACATAAGGTTATGACTTCTTAAGACATTACAATTTTCGAGTCATGGGTTCTTTCCCATCTCATAACATTTATGTCAAGGTTGTCGTTTTTGTTGCTTCATCCGCAAACTCGTAGCCAGTGCTGCAAAGTGTCACCGTTCAAGTCACGCAAAGCGTGACAATAAAAAAATCCAGGTCATGTGTCAAGTACTCAATTGTGATGCTCAATGTGGATCTCACATGCTCGGTGTAACGATCACCATGAAAGTGACATTTTGGCAACTAGCGCTTGGTCACTCACGAATCTATGACAAAAGGTCGAGGGACAAAAGGTCGAATGGACAAAAGGTCGAAGGGACAAAAGGTCGACGGGACAAAAGGTCGAATGGACAAAAGGTCGACGGGACAAAATGTCGAAAGGACAAAAAGTCGAAGGGACAAAAGGTCGAAATTACAAAATTGGTTAAAATTGAAAAGCCATAGTATTGAGAACAAAACAAATGAAAACTATGATGTGAGTACCGTCATCGGAGGTGACACTTGGCCAAATAAGGGTCATATTGGCCCATGTTTTCTACAAATTCAGCACAAGGAAAATGTAATATAAGACCCTTTTCGAGCGATTCAGATAGCCGACCTACAGACTCTAATTTCTACACAAAATTATACCACTAATATGCAATATGCATAAGCACTAGGGTGGCTCAAAAAACACTTTTTCAAATTTTTTGATGGGCCGCCCTCTTATTCGGTTCTATTTGATGCCCTAATGCTCTGGACAAAATTTCAGCCAAATCGGTCAACGTTTGAGCAGTGCTAAACTCGTTGGAAGTTTATATGGAAAAATTTATGCAAAAACATCAAAAAACAGTGATTTGCAGTTGGACGGCACAATTTACGATCAAGAACCATGGTACCCATTCAGTTCTTGTAAAATAAAATACAGAATATTATGCTGAAAACCGCGAGAAGATTAGAGTTTATTACGCAAAGATATTAGCATTTTACTGCAGTGTTGTAGGGGTGAATTTATTTCTTTTCAAAGGTAAAAGAAACGAAATTTGCTCAAACCCCACTGCAGAGAAATGCTAATAACTTAGCCGGGCAAACTCGAATCTTCTCGCGGTTTTCTGCATAACATTCTGTATTAAATTCTCCAAGATCTGAATGAGTATCATAGTTCTTCATCGTAAGTTGTGTAGTTCAGCTGCAATTTACTGTTTTTGGATGTTTCTGCATACATTTTTCCATATAAACTTCCAACGAGTTTAGCACCGCCCAAACGTTGACCGATTTGGCTGAAATTTTGTCCAGAGCATCAGGGCATCAAATAGAACCGAATAAGACGGCGGCCCATCAAAAAAAATGAACAAAGTTTTTCCCATACTAATTTGAGCCACCCTAATAAGCACATTCATTCATTTATTTAGCTTACATCTAAACAGAAACCACTGAATCAACAATTTGACGCCACAATACACGAGTTAATAATTCGAGAACACGGAGTTCTGTTTAAAAAAAAATTAAACGTCTCACTACCTTCACTGTACACAACCAACTGATTTATTATCCTTAACTTAACTACATTACAAGTATGCTAAGTCTGCACTGGCTCGGTAGGTACAGGTTTGATGATCGCCCTCGATATCGTTCGCCTGGTTCTGCTGATGCGCCTTGATGTTGTCAACTCCAAAATGCTGACACCGATGGGAACGTCGATGGAAATTCACAAAGTCCGGTCGGCAACGACGTTAACTCACGGTTCGATACCGCATCTCTCCAGCCTCGAATGCGCCCCACGCTCGCCAAGTCGTTTTACACTTGGTCTGCCCACCTCTCTCGCTGTGCTCCATACCGTCTCGTATCTTCCGGATCGGTAGCGAACTACATCTTTGCAGGGTAGTTGTACGGAATTCTTGCAACATGCCCTGCCCATCGTACCCCTTCTAGCTACCTTCTGGATATTGGGTTCGTCGTAGAGCTGGGCTTGCTCGTGGTTCATTGTTCGCCGCTACAAACCGTCTTTTTGTACACCGCCAAAGGAGGTCCTCAGCACCCGTTTCTCGAATACTCCGAGTGCTTGCATATGCACAATCATGATTTTATCCTGAAACACTAATGCAGGATCGTTCATGCTGTGTACCATGAGAGAGATTTTTTCGTTAATGTTGTACAATATACAACATCACGCATGTTTGAGTGTTAAAATGATTCGTACGGTTGAATCACCGAATAATGTGCATAATGTAAACTGTTATGTACGGCTTAAGGCCAGTCTTTGTGTACATGATTCAGTGTTTATTTCTTATTTAAAACCAATAATAACGTCACGTTGAATTAAAACCAATAATATTCCCATCTAATACATGATGATGAGTGGAAAATGAATTTGACACACATTTATACAAGAGACTTCTGATTCTCCATGATCGACATCGGAATGTAATGTATAGGAATGTATAGGAAGTCGCGTTGGTGAAATAATTAATTATACGACACTGAATCAAAGATACCAAAACCAACGTATTTCACTCAAACATGCACTCGAAGCGACACGTGTTACAAGAGCACGATCTAACAAGTTTTAATTTTTCAGTCCTCGAACTAATCAAAACCATACAATGCTCGCCCTGGCTGTTGAATATTCATCGTAAATTGGTTAAAGAACTGCCCATGAAATAAAGAAGGAGAAATCTCTGGGAAATATAACAAGCTAAATTTTTTTCAGAAACACGTGTTCAAACTTGTCGTATATTTAGTATTTTTCATGTATACAGAAGTATAGATTTTTAAATTTTGTCCATTCGACTTTTTGTCCCTTCGACCTTTTGTCTCGTCGACGTTTTGTCCCGTCGACTTTTTGTCCTTTCGACCTTTTGTCCCTTCGACCTTTTGTCCCATCGACCTTTTGTCTCTTCGACCTTTTGTCCGTCGACCTTTTGTCCTTCGACCTTTTGTCTTTCGACATTCTGTCCTAAAGCCGTCATATCCGTATCATCTATCGTGATGATCATTTGACCTATGCGGTGTTTGGTTCGAAATCAACGCTCGTCAGCAATGGAATAATCCACTTAGCGGAAATTAATGGATTTTTGCTGTAATAAAAATGCATGAAGCCAAAATAAAACTTTTGGGAACATTTAAGTGTTCTTATCGTTTATGTTGACTTTTTGTGTAATATTTTAAGATGTGCTGTAAGAAGAAAAGTATATACATAGTTTTCCAAATTTGATCCAGACTATCTTTTGAAAAAGGCCAAATTTTTTTTATTGATTTTTTTCAAATGGATACAATTAAAAAACGACGCATCCTACAAAAAAATGTTGTATGGGTGACTATCGCAAAATCAGTCAAAGTTTCTAATAAAGATATCGGAAACAATTCAAATTGAAGCCTACACTGAAAAAAAAACCAGTTTAAAAATTTAAACTCGATTAGCGAAAAAACGCTTTTTTTGATTTGTATGAAATTGTGTGGGAACATAATCACCTATCCTGTGGCACAATTGCCTTCAAATTAAAAAGGGCGTTTTTTTGCAAATCGAGTTTTAATTTTTAAAACTGATTTTTTTCAGTGTGGGGCTCAATTTGAATTGTTTCCGATATCTTTATTAGAAACTTTGACTGATTTTGCGATAGTCACCCACATAACATTTTTTGTAGGATGCATCGTTTTTTGATTGTATCCATTTGAAAAAAATCATTTAAAAAAATTGGCCTTTTTCAAAAGATAGTCTGGATCAAATTTGTAAAAACTTAGTTAGGGAAGATCCATAAAGTACGTCACGCAAAAATCGGCGATTTTTGACCCCCCCTTCCCCTTCTTTGTCACACTTTTTTTATTAAACCTCTAAAATTTTTGTATGAGTCGTCACGCTGCTCGGAAACCCCCTCCCTCCTAAGAGCGTGACGTACTTTGTGGATGACTCCTTAGAGCCATTCACAAATACGGCCCATACAAATTTCAGAACCCTTCCATACAAAATACGTTACGAGAGGGTGGGTGGGGGCTGAAAATAATCCTTTTTAGCGTTATGTAATTTGTGAATGAACCCTTAATTTAACTTCGATTTATCCGATTTATCAATTAAAAACGACGTCAGTCCAATCAAACGACAACAAAATCAATAAATAACGGTGCTCACCTGCACTCTTGACAGCTGGCTGACCTGATGCTCTTCATGGTTCTCAGCTTGTGGTTGTCAATCTGGGTGTCACGCTCACCTAAGGGACTCACGTGTCAGCTTCTACATGTCGCGATGCGCTTGCAGTGATTGTCAGTAAGGAACATCGTGGTAGTTTTTGTTTTCATATCTGATCATCTGGTGATAGTCACGACATTTTGCAAGACTGCTCGTATCTCTCTTTTCCTTCTATTTCAAGCCCGTTTTTTTCGACTTTCCGCGCGTTGAATAAATGATGACGTTGGCGCTTTACAAAAAATAAAAAAAAAAGCAATCGCTCACTTTGAGCGTTTGATTGTTTTTCCTAGCGACTGAATCATGTGAGTGCGCCCCCGATCGTATTTCCTGTTGCACGAAGAACAATCGCGATCATCGACGTATTTTGATCTGCGTTGTGCAAATGAGTTAAGAAAATGTTCTGTGCGCGTCCAATCGTATTTCTTCAATCACGCAGAACGATCGTGCGATAGCCGGATAATTTGGTTCTGCTTTTTGCGGTCAGTTAAATACTGAGCGCGTTTTTGTTTAAAATCAATCAAACTACATGCCGTTTACCAAAACGAACTCTGCCACACTGCCTACCTCACTTCTTCAAAATCCCAGTGATTTATCGTGGAAGTACAGATGATTCGTCGGCTTCCATCAAATCGAGTATCACGTCAACATATTCCTACCCATGACCTGAATTCACACGGCCGGCGCCGGTATTGCTTAGTTTTGGGTCACTAGCTGTTACACATTGTAGGTGATACCAGCTCCAAATATAATCTGTTGATTCTCTGTGTAATTTAATTATAGGTGAACTGGCAACTACGGAGTAACAACCCTGGGCAGTCAATCATGTTCATGCATGCCAATAGTGGAAGATATAGTCTTAGTTTCATTGTTAAATTTGAAAATTTAAGAAAAATTACTGAAGGAGTTACATCCGCGTTACAATTATACGCATAAAAAAGAGCTACAGAAATAAGGTACATTACCAACTACGTGGATTGATCTAGTTTTTTTTCGGTTTTGTTTCGACTCCTTGAACAAAAAAGAAAAAAATCTCCCGGAGTGATATCATTTCGGCAAACAACACACTCATACGTTACTGGCTGGTGCGCTGCGCACCCACAGCAGGGATATCAACTCATGCCTGTCGCCCGAGCTGGGATATCGAGTGTGTGTGGAATAGATGTAGGTTGATGGAATAGAAGTACCTTACTACAGAGTGGGTACTGAATTGACGAGGACGATGACGAAAAAGCCGAATCGTATACTTCTCATTTGCATACGCTACGATAAGCAGGTTCTGTGCGTTTTTTTTCTCTACTCGCATTATGGGCCGCGTTCGTGTTCGGGGGTAGAGTGGTAGCCCATACCATCGTCAGCCACGTACGCATTATCATTAGCGATTGTGTGATTGGGGGTGATGTGAGTTATATGTGTTTTTGGGATTTTTTTTTCGGTTCCTGATACTCGTGATTGTTAAGCACGTATAATGACGCGGTGCTCTTATTGCGGCTTTTAATCCATGTTGAGTAACGTTGAGACGAAAGATTCGATGTACAAAGGAAGGTTTAATACATGGTTTTACTAGTGCTAACACCAGTCGTAATTTAGAACAAATTCAAGATATTTAATTTTATTCCACCCTGACAAAAATAAAAAAACAACAATCTAAGGGATACAACCTTTCAGAAAACGCCATTTGGTTTGTTTCACTATACATACTTCAAATTTCCAGGAGAAACGGAACTGATTTCAAGTTCTTCACATTATTTTATGTTCGGAAAATTTTTTTATGGAGCGAACGAATCATCGATAAAGGACGGTTTCTGAAGAAAATTGTTACCCAAATGCTACGAATCTTCGTGGAAGATGATTTTGTGTTCCAGAATATTCTCCAAGCCTCTTTTGATATGAAGCCATTAGATTTACAATATCATTAGCTATCCAAACGGAAGAATAGCAAAATATCTAATTTGAATAATTTCAAGACAGTTATTGTTGAAAATATCGAAACCAAAACCATTACGGAAAATACCAGTTTGATGTAATGTCGGCACTGTTGCATTTAAGCCATGAAAACTCTGAGTTAGTAGTTCTAAACCAAAATTTCGTTTACATCGTTTATTTTGCTCGTTATGAAACGGAACTGGTTGATGGAAGGTAGTTTTTTAATTGTATTTCTTAGTTAAGGTGTTATTTGAAAAACATGTAGCTTTACCCGGTCATGTCGCCTGGGGGTACAGTGAGCAATGTTCTGACAGAGAAATGGAAACAAACTAGCTAAAATTTCAACCTTAATCGGTTGGGTTGGCAATGGGATCATCAATCGGGGGGTGAAGAAAAGGGAGATCTGGTCATTTAGGCTCCAAACACACATTTTCGTTCAATTTCTACATTCCTGAGCGAATATTTCCATACAACGCACCTCGTTTATGGAAACATCCATATCTCCGATGTTTGTTATCCGATCTGTTATATCCATATATCAATCAACTCAGTAAAAGCTCTAGTTTCTGTAAAAGTGTATAACAAGGGCCAACATTCCATCCATTTTAATAATATAGGCGCACAAAATCTAGCATTTTGACATGTCCTCTAATAATCCAGAATTTCTCCTGCGGCCAGAACATGATTTTTAACCCGTTTTTTTTTTTCAAAATTAGATTACTTTCTTGCCGAACCATACCAAAACCAAAGGATCCGGGTAAGATTTCCCTGAGCAATGGTCATTTGAATATTGAAAAAAAATCCCGCCCTTTCATTTTGACCAAGCCCGGTACGTCTGCTTGTCTGTGATAAACCGAAGAGTTTATACCTGTCAGGTAACATTTTGAATATTATTAAGAATATGTATTTGGTTTAAGGCTTCTTGACATGTCATTCAGAATGGCTGGCTTGCTGCTTACCAACACAGTCACACAATCAAACACTCCACCCACCCCAATATGCAGCGATAAATTTAATTATTATATCGACTACATACCTGACCATCTTCTCACTAAAAAAGTAAATCTGGACTTAGTTCGAAATTCAATCTACGCGGCTGTATGATAATATTATTACATAGCACTTGAGCATAGCCAGCTTGAGCAGCTGGCAACAACGATTGAGGATGTAAACATAAACAGCCGGCATCGTGAAAACATAATCCATAAAAATCCACCTCAACGAAATAAAAACTGATGCGTTTCTGCCAAATTCCGTCAGAAAATCCCATACTTAGACTGTATTGATTAATATTGCGTCTAAATTGGGCTGAATTCTTCCGAATGCGTACAATGTTTACAGTTGTCGGATGTTAACAAAACATGAATCCCACGTGTTCGCTTAATGAATTGGTATTGGAAGTTTCCACCATTACAAATCCATGGCTGATGATTTTTATGGCACAATTACAATTTGAGTGTTACAGCATTTTGGATGCAAAAAAGTCCATATAATCGAATTTTCTATATAATCGAAACAAAAAAATTCTCAAAATGTTTTTTTAAACTATGAAAATAGTCTTAATACAATAAAATAAAACATCCTTTTATTGCCTAACAGTCTAATCCGCATGTTTGGGCCCATTTTATGATTTTTTATAAGATCGAAACCGTTTTTCAGTCGCTAGTTTGCACACCGTTCTAAGATTACGTTAGTAATGAAGACTTTTTTTAACCAGTTCATTCATTTGGTAGGCTCAGTCGAGTGTGACACTTTGCGGAGCCACAATTCTCAAGTATGATATTTTTACAATGTATTTCATCTTAACTTAACAGTTAGTTGGGAGGGGACATAGACCATAATACTCTTAGCGATTCAAGGTTAAAAATTACTTAATACAGGACGGAAGGGGTAGGAGTTTGACTTTAGGTTATTTCAGCTGCGTATCCGGGCGTTTGACGTTGAAAACGGTTTTGCGTGGCGTCGCGCTCGATTTTGGTTTGTCATGGAGCATCTTGCGGATGGCCAGAGCTTCGTGGTACACGATACAAAGAAACAGAAGTCAGTCAAGCATAATGTGGACACAAAATTACATTTGTTTAAAAATTCTAAATACAGCGCCTTCCTGTTCTAGCAAACAAAGTAAACTCTAAATGTTCGCTTAAAAAACAAACTTTTATGGAAGCATAGGCACTTATCCTTAATCGTTTGGATCACGGCAAATTGAATTCGACGGAGTTTTTTTTCCCATTGTCTCCTATTGGAAATTGGCCAGATCGGACTATGGGCTCTAATGTTATGGTCTAAATCTGCCGTAATCTGAAAATAAGACGTATGCACCTTTTTACAACATACATGTTTTCCATTTTTCTGTTGAAGTACGCTGACGAGTAGTACCGTTAACACCATTTTTGGAAAATGGCGTATACGTCACTTTTTCAGATTACGGCAGTATAAACAATCGCTATTTTCTGACACTTATCTCAAACCGACCCTGCTTGCAACAAGTTGCGGTTGATGAAGATTCTTACAATGAATTTAAATGCATGTAAATAAGGAGTCTCATCCACCTATCAGTGCCATTTTTACCTTCAAAGTGGATATCAAGGTTTATATTTTGGACTATGTACGTATGTTAAAACAGGATCGTATTTTCGGGTCCTGAAACTCCAAAACATTCTTGGTACATACTATCAATGGGGCCCTCCTTAGCCGTGCGGTGAGACGTGCGGCTACAAAGCAAGACCATGCTGAGGGTGGCTGGGTTCGATTCCCGATGCCGGTCTAGGCAATTTTCGGATTGAAAATTGTCTCGACTTCCCTGGGCATAAAAGTATCATCGTGCTAGCCTCATGATAATACGAATGCAAAAATGGTAACCTGGCTTAGAAACCTCGCAGTTAATATCTGTGGAAGTGCTTAATGAACACTAAGCTGCAAGGCGGCTCTGTCGAACCAAACTTTTCGAGAGTTTGCGGGTACTTTTCTAAAAGCTTTTATTATTGGCAGTCAATTTCTAAATGAACAACGGAATGAAGAACTGGATATCGTAACCAGAAGTCACGGTATTGATGGTTGGAAAATCCAACTGGACATGTTCTTGATTATATTGTCTCAGCTGAATCCTTTCTATCAATGTAAATTCTTCATTAAATTGAAATAATTCTTGCTGTCTGCATGGTAATCTTTGAACAGCAATTTATTTTAGAACTGCTAACTTACGTTCCCGATATTCAATTTCTTTGCCTGCCATTAAGCATCAGTATAATCCGCAAGCCTTGTGCTGAACGAACATAGATACCGAGATATTCGATAATATTTTTGAAAGTCTTCTTGTAGATTTTCGCGACTTGACAGTGAGGGAAAAATAGTAATCTCTCACCAGGCCTTTTTTTGTCCCGCAAAACGATTTGTCGGCGAAAATATGCATGTGAGTGAGCATCTTCTGCTCGTGAGTATAATTGAGCATTACGATCGCTGGTAGCAGTCATTAAAATCAAGTTTCCTGGATATACTGCTAAAAAATTCAGTCTCAGTGCGTCATATTTGCTGGATACTCTATTCCACGCAACAAAAGCAGAACAAGGTTGGAAGTAAAGATCTAACATCTAAATACAGTATTCTCATCTCATCACTTGCTTCCCATACTGTCAGACTGGCAAGCCCGTTCACGTTTTCATATAGCAAAGATCACTTAAAATACGTATTATCTCCTCCCCCCTACCGATTTGTAAGGACGTGGCCGTGGATTTTGTTAATAAATGAAATACAAGATTGCAATGTGAAAATGGTGAATCAATCTAAGCAGCGGACTATATAATTTAGTGTGCGCTTTCATATAGCTTCGAAAAAATGCCATACTGGCTCTAATTTGCCCCAGTGCACCTTAATAAATATATAATCAATGTAAAATTTGACGTAGAATATTCAACAGCTTTTTAAACTCCAAAAACAAGAAAAAAAATTTGAGCTGAAAAAAATGTCCATATAATCGAGGTAACAAGTCCATATAATCGAAGTCCGTATAATCGAGGGTCCGTATAATCGAGGTATACCTGTTTTTAATGCATTTTCAAAGTGCATTCGAACTTGTTGATCACAGAAGTCCGAAGTACGAACTGGCAATTTATACGACGTCTAAAACCCCGTCCGGTTGAAGGTAGCTACCAGAGCTCATCAATAAGTTTTATATTTAACTTAAATAAGCTGTAAAAATCGAAATCATTCTTAATCATGCAATGATAAAATTTTAATCTCGTACAGTACTTAACCAGCAGATAGCACGTTTATACACATTAATTCATTCTAAATTTGATATCTTTGATATCAACAACAATGATTTGTATTAAGGCTGCGCTTTACTTGTTGGTCGATGGTCCTATGAATCGCTTGTACCTAGCCGAAGAACTTTTTTCAACCAACAATCGATCTGCGCTCCGCAAATGCACCCACACGTCGTGCAGTACACATTCGCTCGAATCAATAAATTATAATGCAAGCGCAGAAAGCATTCATTCAAGGATATTTCATTTTTTAAGAATCACTTACCCCACTCCGAAGCACATACACACAGTGTTTCGGTTGCGGCAACAAAGGCAGCCAGAGTAAATCCGAATGAGATCTGAGTCTGGATCATTGGGAAGGAGGACACGCTGCCGCAGAGACATCGCACAGCACAGCAAAAACCATTGCCAAGGCGAAGGATGTTGATGACACACAACACTCAGCTGCTTTTCGCGTAGGATTCCTCTCGGCGGGCTGGACTGGGATCCACGTTGGATGTGTGTTGCAACTGTCGGAACCGATGATGCGGCTGCCGTTGCTGGTCGGGAGCAGATTCCAAGGAGCGTGTGCACACAATTCATCGTCAAAACAGTTGGGAGCATTTTTTTTTCTTTTCTTTCCTAGACGTTCCCCACATCTCCCAGAAGATACATTCGAGGCACATGTAACCAGCGACGGAGCACTGCGCCGCGGTTCGGGAGGATGCATACTTTCATTTCCACTAATTTCTTAGTCGCAGGGATTCGTTTCCTTTGGAGCGCGCTTGGAAGGAAATTTGCTTCTCGACGGTAAGCTGTTTGCTAACTTATGAAAGAGGAAGGCTTTTTCCTTTCTTTCGCATGACTGTCTTCGAGGAGGCTTAAGTGAAATGGGTGGAAGAAAAAAACGCACGGATAGTCAGTATTGCTGCATCACCCACTTCCGCATGCACAGAAGGAGCCAGGAGGGTGGTAAGGTGGAAAACATTTTCCGTTCCGTTTGGATATAAATATGCGATAAATGGAAATAAATGAATCGAACGTACATAAATTCATATGAGTAAGTGGGACTTTCTGTTCAATTCTTTCGATCCGCTATGGTTGCTTTTGTACTTATGAAGATTACTTGATTTGAATATTGGAATGGAACAATTCGATTGTGTTTCTGCCTCTTTCGCCAACGGCGACACGGTTCTGAACGTTGGAATGAAAATATGATACATTTTTTCTTGTTACTTTGATAAACATAAATCTCTGGCATTTGTTTGCAGTCCGGTTTTTTAGATTATGCTCGCTTATTACTACTGCTATTACATGGATCCCCATTGAACATTGTCCTACTGACAAAGCATCCCACAACTAGGGCATTGAGCACTTTAATTTTTTTTTGATGGCGAGTCTCTAAGTCATTTGTACATATGGAAGTCTTGAAAATTAGCCACCTGAAGTGGAATTTGAACCTAACCACATTTACCTTGGTCTGCGTAAAGTACGGTGATGTATCGTCTGTTCGAAATGGATACCAGTGTAGTATCTCGGTTGTATGCTTGTCCTCTCTGGAGGTGCAAATATTACTGAGCGTCTGTTCTCCATTTTAGGGGCGGCTGATCATCGTCCGAGTGCCAGCGAGGGACTGCAATGCTGTTCTCGATGATACTCAACCACATGGTCCTGCTGACGTTAATAGTGAGACGTCCCAAAGAAGCACATGGTCAGCCCGTTGAGCCCACTCCGCAGAAAAGAGCGTTGCAGTACTGATACAGCGTTGCGTGGTCATTAGCCAAATCAGGTCGTCTTGGTGTTGCACAAAATAAACTGTCAAACAGCTCAAGGTATGGCACACCGTCAATCGTACCTACCAAGATCTCATCGATTACGATGAGAAGTAACAATGGAGATGAAATACGTCCTTACTTCACATCAGCGACTATCTGAATGGGGTCGGTGAAGCTACGATCCTATCTGAAAATCGCTTGCATCAATGGGCGCCACACAGATTTTCGTGATTCAGACAAAAGAAATCCCTTCCGTAGTCAATGAATATTTTGCAAATAAAGGGACACTTTCTCCTTTTAGGCCTGCTCCAGAATGATGCGGAGCGGATATTGCAAAATAGTTGCTTCAACATTCGCACAGACAGCATAGGGTCAGCCCTGAACACCTCCGCCGAAAGCCGATCTTTAGATTTCATGCGTCGGACGGCTGCTTTTTGAAGAACACTGGCTGAGACTTGAAGAAGCTGTTCAAAGTGCTCGAACCAACAATTCAGCTGTCCAAGTCAGTGAATAATTGATGCAATAATCTCCAGATGCTGAGCCATCCTTTCTTCATCGGTCAGGATGTCCACCAGTCAGGATGCCCCACTGTCCTGTCTGCAGCAGCGCCCGACTCCCACTTACAGATAAACAAATCATTGACAGGACTCGTAATTTACTCCTCTGGATTTTCCCGTTTCTCAGCCTTTGCTACTCTACGCTACGCCCGCGGTGGGCCGGGCACGTAGCCAAAATGTCGGAAATGTAACCCGGTGAAATTGGTTCTCGACAACGATCCTGTGTGGCATTGGACAGGCCTATTATCATAAACAGGCCTAGCAAGCATGTGTCAAATGACAGATCCTGTTTGTCATCGTGAGTATACACATTCGCAGTCAGTCGATCCCATCTTTCTCGCGAGTGCAGGTAGTGCAAACATGATGGGTGATTAATATGCGCGATGTTGAATTGCACATTTGGCGATCCTGCCAGGAGTGTATAAACATATTTCGCATGAAATCACCCATCATGTTTATAGAAGTGAGTGAAAGAAAACAATTTCGGACGTAGCCGAAAAAGTTAAAGCAGCGGAGATTGTTACACCGGTAAGAAGAGTGACGATAAATGTATCTTTGGGAAAGAGAGGGATTCTACTTTTAGGGTGTTGTCCGCGAACCCAACACCGTTTTTTTCACAATGGTTTTTACAGTTTTGTTTGCTCGCTCTTATTTGGGGGATAAATTCATCCCCCAGTGTCAAATTACCTCAACACTGATTTCATTTGCGAAAGTGTGTGCGCAAATTTTGAATGTTACAGGACAAAATCTACCTAATTAATCAGAATGTAACTTACAGATGGCACTGTTTACACATTTGCACGTTTTGCATCATTTTCACCATCAGAATTGTATACGTTGCATTCGCATATTGGTGACTCAGATAAGACCCCAACAAACATTGGAAGAGGCTAAAAAACTAGCTAGTTTAGCCTAAATTGTTTGTTAGGATGTGACATGGATGGCGTAGCTTGTCATCCCTATAAAGTTGTCCGTATGTTTCGCCTTCAAACTACTTGGAAGCTTTGAAGCTTTGTGACGATTATGTTTTAGTTTTTTTGTAAACACTCTTTATTACATGCCAAAAAGAGTTATTTCTGCGGGACGATCTCACTATCTTAGTTTGTTTTGGTCGGCTGATGGGTAATGATGCACAAATTTATTGAATGAAGTAGGTTTGTATCGTTTTTGTTGGAACGCAAACAGATATGCTTGTTTGCCAAAGTCTCTTTCAATTTGTTAAGAGAAGTAGTTTCTTAGATCAGATCTCGCTAATTTGATTCGATTGGTTATGGATTAACCAAGTGTGTGATTGGCGATAGACTTAAAGTGGTTTTATTTTCAAAACAAGTTCATTTTGAAAACTAAATGTTATAATGTTTAAGAGGTTTTTTTATTACAATTGTTTTAACTATCAAATACACGTATTCGTACTGTTCTTCGAATATAAGTGCAATGGATCGGAATGTGTGACAGAAATGATTTAATTTATTGATGGCTAGTGTTGGCTACGAGGTTGGGTAAGTTTCGAAAAATCTGGACACTCTTCGAATGTTTTTCAACTATCCATTGGAAAATTTAAGGTGCAATTTTGGATGGAACTTGCGAAGAGAAAATGTAACGTCATCTGCATTCAGCCAAACGCTACCACCACGAACTATCAGATGCATCTAGCATCTCGAATAAAATATTTTGAATTACCTTTGATTATCGAAGACTTCTCCCCTTTGAAGAGTATTCCAACATAGCCGTGATTCCTGATATTATATAGTTATGAATGTGTTTTATTCCGATATGGAATATGAATTACACCTTCTCGAATTGGAAACACTTATAGCGCTATGAAAAGTCGGTCAACTGTGATAAGAAGAAGAATAAAAGACAAACCATGAAAAATAGGAATCGTTTTCGCATGCGTTGTCTCGGGGAGCGATAGAGTTCAATAAGGAGAGTTTGATTGGTGTAGCTGTAGATGAATCACAGTTCTGCGTGGTGAATGTTCACATTCAAGTGTTTCTTCCTCTGCGTTGGTGGGACGCCCGCAAGAAGAATAGTGTTATTGTGGATTGAAATGATCACAATTCTGCGTGGTGGGACGCCCGCATTCAAGTGTTTCTTCCTCTGCGTTGGTGGGACGCCCGCAAGAAGAACGGTGTTATTGTGGATCGGAATGATCATAATTCTGCGTGGTGGGACGCCCGCATCCTATTGTTTCTTCCTTCCATGAAGAACCGTGTTATTGTGGATTGGAGTGATCACAGTTTATCCAAAAGCCTCTTTCTCAGCGATGGTCGATGCCCTACAAGTAGTTTGGTGCTGCGAATCCGAAAGGTCACAGGTACACGAGAGGTTTGATTCAAATGAGAATAGATATTCGGCCATGATTTATAGCTGTTTTTTTTTACTTGCGGTATAGTTTTTGTTGCTGGTTGTTTGACAACTGTGAACGCACAGTGGATTGGACATGTATTCGAAAAAAGTAGAAGTAGTGGTAGTGATTTGAAGTACAAGTGAAATGTTACTTCACGAGTTGCGAGAACAACTGCGAGTCAAGACGCCCACTGCACGGGAGTTCATTGAGAGTGATTTCCATATTTAGGTGTGCCACTATTTGTGTTCTTCGTTTATGAAATTAGATGCTGACAATACAATGGTGTGCCAGGAATGGTTGTTTGCTGCAAGATGCTTTCGTATCATGATGAGAGAGCAACCGAATGATACACAATATGTCGTAGGTGTTATTTTTTTTCATGCAGAAGAAAAGGGTGACAGCATTTTTTTGTTTTTTTTTAGAAGATAGGAGATGTGTGGCATTGGACAGGCCTATTATCATAAACAGGCCTAGCAAGCATGTGTCAAATGACAGATCCTGTTTGTCATCGTGAATATACACATTCGCAGTCAGTCGATCCCATCTTTCTCGCGAGTGCAGGTAGTGCAAACATGATGGGTGATTAATATGCGCGATGTTGAATTGCACAGATCCAACGGGCACAAGAAGGCGAGGTGCGCAGCGGGCAAGGTGGATCGATCAGGTGGAAGATGACTTGCGGACCCTTCGTAGACTGCGTAGTTGGCGACGTGTAGCCATGGACCGAGCCGAATGGAGAAGACTCTTATATACCGCACAGGCCACTTCGGCCTTAGTCTGAATAAATGAAATGAAATAAATACTCTACGCTCCTAAATCTTCTTGTTCTCGCCGGTTTCGATAAAAGCATTCTTCGCCTCCTACTTCTTTTCTACACTACACTGCCAAAAATATCTGTATAAGATATATGTGTCGCCGTTATACATTTTTGCAATAGCTTCACCCTAATATAATCGATATAGAACTACACATAAATTAAATAATTGCTAATTCGAGACCACACATAATGGTTATTTGGATATATATTTTATTAGTAGTTCGCGAGGAGAATGGTTATGTGTGCGCTGATATACATCATAAGTTAAATTTATGGATTTTTGCCAATAAATATGTGTGGATTTTTAGTAGTGTAGTACCTTCCAGAACATGCCCTACCCGAGTTCCAAGTTCTTCAACGAACGATCTCAGTTGGATCCAAGATGAATATTTACAGCCATCTTGGATTTTAGTATGGGAGAGCCAGTGGGTTTGTTTTCGTTTTGCAATGAAAATGAATTTTTCACCCCCGCCTCCTTCTCTTCCATAAACTAGGCAGATTGGAGCACCTAGTAGTGTATTCATCTTGGTTGGATCCACTAGTCGGTATATGTTTATTAGTTGCCCGAGCCTCTCCACCAGCCGCTGAATCCGAGCAATGCGTTGTCGGATCTCGTCAATTAGAAGATGATAGTCAAACGCGATGCTAGCTCTGCATTTATTACGGACTCAAGAAGGCACCGTCTTCGTTTTCAGCTGATCCATTTCTAGAGAAACCAAATACTAGTCCTGTCCACTACTAGGTTTTTCCAATCTGCCAGATTCACGATTCAGCCTTGGATTTTAGTACGGAAGAGACAGCGGTTTTATTTGCACTGGAAATCTCTGGTGGATACCAGAGAAAAACGCGACATGTTAGTCACTCACCGATCCAACTAATTAGTTCAAACGTTGACTTGATCACTTAAAACAACTTCTTCAAGTTTTGACGACTTATCGAAATTCGTAAATAGGGAAAGGTTGACAATTCTCTGACGGCGGCAGGCAGGATTCCGGCCCGGATGATCATGTGAGAATCATACTGTCATGTTTCGCGTTATCCTGGAGCAGGTCATTGAATTTCAAGAGTCCCTCCATTTGGTACTGATTAGCCACGGAGAAGCCTCCGATCGTTTGAATCACAAAAAAACTGTGGGCGTCCCAGGGAGGTCTAGACAAAATCGAGAGTCCTGTGCAATGGAGTCGCTAAAGTGAGGCAAGGACAGATATATGGTAACTCTGTTGTTGTTGCTCATCGTAATCGACGAAATCAAGGGCCGCTATTAGATGTAAGACGCGCGGCTACAAATCAAGACCATACTGAGGGTGGCTGGGTGCCAATTTTCGTCTTACCAATTTTCGGATTGGAAATTGTCTCGACTTCCCTGGGCATAAAAGTATCATCGTGTTAGCCTCATGATTTACGAATGCAAAAATGGTAACTTGGCTCAGAAACCTCGCAGTTAATAACAGTGGAAGTGCCTTATAAGCTGCGAGACGGCTCTATCCCAGTGTGGGGATGTAATGCCAATAAGAAGAAGAAGAAGAAGAAGAAGAAGAAGAAGAAGGGCCGCTCTAGCAGCCTACCACCATAGAGCAATCGAACGACCTCGACTCAGATGATGATACTGCTCTACCAACGCAACAGTGCTCGACCATGTAGAATAAACTGAATGACTTGGTTGTATACTTCCACTCATCAACGTCAGCAAGACCAAATCGCTGTATATGAACAACTCCAACTCCACGGTAGCCGGGCAAACAGAGGAGAAGGTCGAAAACCAAAACCAGCCAACGTCGGGTAGCCGACCAAGAAAAAGGCCCAGGAAATGCACCAAACCTTGAATACACAACTCTAACGTGAAATCTGTGATGTTATAACGCATGTGAGACTTGGTGCGTATCAGAAGAGTTAATATAGATTTGCAAGTATGCATCAGCTGATGTCTACGTTTTACAGCTCGGGCCTGGTAGCCTCACAACTGAATCCCGAATGCTGAGCCCCATCGAAATCCAATATCAACAGCAGTTCCACAGTGTGAATGGACGTAGGCCGACCTCACACCACGTAAGAGCAGAGACGAAATCTGCAAGCAAGCGCTGGATAAGAATCTGGCAGAACATCGCAGCAGAGGGAGACCTGAGATATCCTGGCGACGAAAACCTAACAGAAAAATAAACGAAATCGTTAAGAATCAGACTTCGGCCCAAGTCAACGATGGAGAGGGAAGAAATCCAATCCCAGTACCGTATAGCCTATGTAACTATTTGACAAGATGGGTATTGTTTACAAAGTAATAGAGTTTATTTTTGAACTTGTTTGGAAGAATGTTTTATCTATCTATATACATAAAAATGAATTTCTGTTTGTCTGAACCTTATAGACTCGGAAACTACTGAACCGATCAGTGTGAAAATTTGTATACAGAGGTTTTTGGGGCCGGGGAAGGTTCTTAAGATGATTCGAGACCCCTCCCCAGTATAGAAGGGGGGGCTCCCATACAAATGGAACACCAATTTCTTCATAGCTCGAGAATGAATCAAGAAAATGGAACCAAATCTGGCATGTGGAGGTTTTGGAAGGGAAGATATGTTTCAGTGGTGGTTCGAAACTCCTCCCCCTTCTGGAAAGAGGAGCTCCCATACAAATGAAGCATACATTTCTGCATAACTCGAGAACTAATTAATTTTAGGCGAAACGAAGTTCGTCGGGTCTGCTAGTTTTTCATAAAACAAGTGGAACTTTAACTCTCAAAAAGCAAGGTTGTTTTCAGTGTATCGTACCTTTGCTTGGAGTAAGGTATTTAAAGGCGAATCTGCAACCAGACACCTGAGAAGACATCTCAGATCGTGCCTCAGATGAGCCACAATGACCCCGCGACACATCCGTGCATGGGTGAATTTAGCGTCCTGTATTATGTATATGGATTCGTCAGAGGTCGTATCTATGCCGCTAACAAGCATGGCATTCCAATAATTTAAGGAAAGAAAGCATGCTGATATGACGTGCTCCACCGATTCTACTTCAGACTTCACCTATGTATTCCGTATATGTAGCCCGGGAAGTCTGCAATTCCGAACCTATGCAAGAACTTGCACTTTTCCAAAAAGAAAAACCAAATTTTCTTCAAAAATAAGTTTCAGTATTTTTTTATTTATATAAAATTTTGTGTTAAATTCACTACTGGATAAAAATATGTTACAAATATTCATATTCTTTGTTTTCTCCAAACGTTCTTTGCTATCATTTTTCATTAATATTTCAAATTTTGCACGGAATAATTGCATTTTGGACTTTTTTTCGTTTCTTTGTTATTTGTTTTATTCCCCCCCCTCCTCGTACCTTCCAAGAGCCGTCGGACATAAAATAAATTTAATATTTGTATCGGCCTAAATATTTTCTGAGTAGTGTTGATGAGAGCGTGAAGATTTAAAATGCATATAAGAACTACACTCAGTGCACATTCGCTCTTGTGATAAACATTGGTTGAGACATAGACGTAAACCAAACTCTTCGGGATTAAATAAGAAGTTTCCTTTTCAACATTGCTTTGCTTCTTGGGCCATCATCACCTATCAAAATGGTTAACGTAGAAAAAAGGCAATATAGAACTTTTCAGTGTTGTCGGAGACGAGCCAGCCTCGGGCTGAAAGTCTCCTTAATAAAGAAACAAAAAAAAAAAAAACTTTTCAGTGTAAAGATCTCACTTCAAGGGGAATTGACCACGTACTTAAAAACCGATCCGAACCATACTTGGGTGTGACTAATATAAAAATAGAAAAACCCATTACCATTTATTTCGTTTTCAAAAGTAGATAGGTGATATGAATGGAATGGGTTCAGATCTAAATTTGTGCCGATTAGTCCCTCGGACGGGGTACCCGTGTTCCTTTTTCAACTTCAAGTGGTGATATTTGAAACTCGGTGACATCTAAAACTCCATAAAATGTAGCATCTGTGAGAAAATCACATTGATACAGGGAGGAGGGACGTGGGGAGGGGCATCTGATTTTTTTTACCACGTGGATGGCCGACAGGGTATCCGTGTTCCCATAAATTGATATTTTCATAACTTTAACAATTTTCAACCGATTTAGATAATTTTGACAGTTTTGGAAACAGAAAATCATATACTTTTTGCCTATTGTCAAGGTTTACAGCTTTTGTCCATGGTTGTACAAGAAATCTTTGAAGTAAGGCTTAAGAGTCTACACACGTAACCGAAGGACTATCAACCAGTTTCAAATATATTACATGCTCATTGCGCTTCTTAGAATAGTCGGTGTTCACAGTATATGTTCTGGTTCTCCAAAAACCCCTGGAGTAAGGCCTAAGTCATCCAAAAAATCCCTGGAATAAGATCTTATGGTCTGCTAACGTAACCAAAGGTCTATCGTGTAAATTCAAAAACGGTGCATGCTCTTTTTGGTGCATAGCATATAATGCTTTCACAGTATATGTTCCGGGTCATCCAATGACATGTTTGCATTCCAAGTAGTTCTTGTTGCTGTCATTGATTCCGGGTAGTCTACGAACTCCATACAGTCAAGGTCTTCGGATCAATATCCGTAATAGAGGCAGTTAACGAAGAATAAACAAGTTGCGTGACCCCTTCTTGGTATATGTTTGTATTCCAAGAAGTTATTGCTGTTGTCATTGGTTCCAGGTAGTCTACAAACTCCATAAATTCAAGGTCTGTGGATCAACCTCCGTAATGGATGCAGTTATTGAAGAATAAACAAGTTGGGTGACCTCTTTTTGATTAATATCTGTTTTTCATGTAGTTCTTGTTGTTGTCGTGAGTTCCAGGTAGTCTGCGAACTCCATACAGTCAAGGTCTTCGGATCAATCTCCGTAATGGAGGCAGTTCTCGGAGAATAAACGAGTTTTGTGACCCCTTCTTGGCATATGTTTGTATTATAAGTAGTTCTTGTTGTTGTCGTGGGCTCTAGGTAGTCTACGAACTCCATAGATTCAAGATCGGTGGATCAACCTCCGTAATGGAGGCCGTCATTGAAGAATAAACAAGTTTTGTGACCCCTTCTTGGCATATGTTTGTTTTTCATGTAGTTCTTGTTGTTGTCGTGAGTTCCAGGTAGTCTACGAACTACATACAGTCAAGGTCTTCGAATCAATCTCCGTAATGGAGGCAGTTATCGAAGAATAAACAAGTTGCGTGACCCCTTCTTGGTATATGTTTGTATTTAAGGTAATTATTTTCATTTTCGTGGGCTCCCTAATGAAGGCGAGGCAAAATACGTGAATGGAATCCGTAATTTTTTGTCGAAGAGACTTACAAACTTTTTAACAGGTACTCATAAATAATTCATAATAAGCTACAGGCAGTGAAAGTTATTTCATGAAAATCATTGTTGTTTGCGGCAAATTGGGTCGAAAACGTGATAAAATCAGGTTAGCCAAAATCAGGGGTAGACAAAATCTGGGAGTAACAAAATCGGGTCAACTTTCCTAGTAATTTTTGTTTTTGCCATGGTACTAAGTAGTCTAGGAATGATCTGCAGATCAACCCACGAACGGAAGGGTACTGGTATATGTTTCCATTTCAAGTAGTTCAAGTTGTTGTCATTAGCTCTGGGCAGTTATTGAAGAATAAACAAGATGTTAAACCTCATCTTGATATATTAGCATTCCAAGTAGTTATTGTTGTCTTGTTCTTGTTGGTTCCAGGTAGTATACAAACTTCATTCATATCACTAATATGAAGTTGTCTATTGTTTGGAAATGCAAAATGTGAATAAATTGCAACGATACAACTTCACGCCGAGAACGTGAGGGAAAAAACGGGCTAATATCGCAAAGATCATGTACCATATTAAAACTAAATTAAGGACACTCCTCACGGAATCCAAGTTTCAAAGTGCTCGCGTTTTCGGGGGCACACCAATCGATACGGAGGCGGCGCTCAACTGTCATTTTTGTTGATTTAGCTCTGCTGCGTCTCAGCATGCGTGAAATAATAAAAATGACAGTTGTGCGTTGCTTCCGTGTCGAGTGGTGGGCCCCCGAAAACGCGAGCACTCTGAAACTTGGATTCCGTAAGGAGTGATTTTAAAGACCCTCTAGATATTAGCCTAGAAGGCTTACTCCTGAGAGCTTGTAGCATATTTAAAACTGGTTAAATGGCCTTTGGTTACGCTTGTAGACTGTTAAGCCTTACTTCAAAGATTTCTTGTATAACCATGGGCATAAGCTATAAACCTTGACAATGGGCAAAAAGTATATGAGTTTCATGATGATGGATCGACTGTAATTTAGATATTTCGGGATTTTCTTGGCATGCAGTCTTAATTCCAGAGTTAAAACAGGGTTTTACTACTGTCCGACGTTTCGGCAATTGTATTTTGCCTTCTTCAATGGGAGAACTATAAAAATTAGGTGTATTATAATTGTTCATAATTTTGTATGTTCGTTAACTTACTAGTGGTCTGTTTTTTGTCAAAATTGTCTGTCTTAACATGAATCCGTCTTTGGGTATTAGGTTTCGTATCACTGTTTGTATGAGATTGATTAGTGTAATGTAATAATTGAATAAATGTTGTTACTAACGTGTCATTTGGGTAATTTTCGCCTATTTGTCCTCACTATTTCACTATTTATAATCTGTACTGCTTACTGTCTGTTACTTTGTAATATTGTGTTTCTGCGTGTCATCAGTGTATGTATTTTGTTTATAATTTCAGAGTAATTCGTATTTAGTCCAGTCGGACAGTAGTAAAACCCTGTTTTAACTCTGGAATTAAGACTGCATGCCAAGAAAATCCCGAAGTATATGAGTTTCTGTTTCCAAAACTGTCAAAATTATCCAAATCGTTTTTTATGGGAACACGGGTACCCTGTCGGCCATCCACGTGTGTTTTTTTTGTTGGCCGCATAAGGGTTAATAACCGAAACTCCAGATCGTGATCACCAACTCGAACTAAGTTCAACGATAAATAATGTGATAATATCCTGTGTCGAATACAACTGTGTCGAATACAACATGTCGCTTCGAAATCGGCTGGAAGTACGTATTCTATAAACGATAAACACGTTTACGTAACGCGACACCACTTGCAGAACACTGTTTGTCGATCGGCGTAACGCGGCGGTGTTGATATCAATTCAGTAATTTTCCTTATAATCTTTGTTTTTTTCCGCGATTTTAATTCACAGCCTCATTTCTGTTGATGTATACGAGAAATGCTTAGAAGAAATCGAGACTCCAAACCGTATACCAGAGTTAAAAACGTACTTGAATTTCAAAATGCGAAAAAGTGCAATTCAGCGATGGTGTCGCGTTACGAAATGCAGCGGTTATATTTATCATATTCAAAGCGAAAAATCTCAAAATGAATATTCTATCAGATTGTTGTGTCACATCCGCAAAATAACCAGCATGAGTTAACCACCAGAAATTTGTATGGCGAAAGACATCTAACGCCGGATTTCTCAAATTAGGAACTTTTCGTGAGAAACTATTTGGTACCGGTCATGTACCATGGTGTGTCCGCTACTACGCGTACCAAATATTTTTTCGATGAAGGTGCTTAATTAAGAGGAATCGAACCATAGATGCCTTTCGCCATACTGATTTCAGATAGTTAACTCATAGTGCGCTGTAAGCACGCTCAAAGTGGGTGATTCATTCATCTGGAGCCCCTGCATGTGCGTAGGAATACGTCGAGGGCTTTGTTCATTGCTGACGCTCTTCAAGGTCTTCAAGTGAACATCAACGTTGCCCCTCGGTCTTTGAGAAATAACTCCTTGCTCCGTTTACCGTTTCAACGTACCAATTACGGCATGTACGGTGCGATGACTGGACTGCAAAGGATATTTAGTAGAGTCGCTTCAGCGTTCGACTAAACCTAAGAAGCCGGTTTTCAGTTTGTTTGCTTATCGTGCATAGTTCTACGATTCTGTTTTTTTCTTTTATAACATGTTAAACCACTTCAGTAATAGTAATTGTAGCCTTATTTAACATTATTTGGGCTGACATTCATATAAATATATTACCTCTCATTTGTCACTTCTTGGTTCTATTTATGTCACACTCACATTCTACTTCTCACTTCGCAACTATCACTTCTCACTTTTCGTCGCTCACTCATCGCCACTGACTTCTCACTTCCCATTTTTTCCACTACTCACATCCTACTACTCAATACTCACTTCAAGTTCCTACTTTTCACTTCTCTATACTTTTTTCGAACATCTCTATTCTCACTTTCCACTTCTCGTTGTTCACTATTCGAGCATTTCATTGTTTACATATGGAAACAAAGCAAAAAAAAGAAACAAATTTTAACTACACAGCCAAATATAAATGAACCGTTTGTTTGAGAAACTGTATATGTAACATTTTTGGCCATATAAAAAATACGAAAAAAATATTGTTCAGGAATGTATGAAAAAAAATTCGTTTGTTTGACTACTACACTGACTGACTACATATGAAGACGTATTTTGAAGAGCAATTGTGGAGTACTGCTTACATTTTTTACATTTTTTTTACCCCAGGGTGTTGAGTTTTGCCAAAAACTATTGATCTGTATTGAAGAAATCGAAAGATTCGGTTCAAATTTGTTCAAAAACAGTTTTTTGTTGTTTTCTCGAAATAGTGTAAAATGGGCTTATGCAGTTTCTCAAACAAATGATTCAAATGTGTTCTCTATAACTATACATTCCTAACTCAATTATCCCTTAAATATCGAGTAAGGGAGAGTTTCAAACCGATCGCTACTATTCGATTGTGCATATTGAGAAGGAAAGCTGATAGCTTACGTCATGTTCATCATAAATCACCTTCCGTAAAGCATGATGTTCAAATTGTGTTAAAGCGTAAACAAAAATTTTAGGATGGTTAATTCAAAACTATCAAAGGATCCCAACATTCAACAGTGTCTGTAAATTGCATTTAACAAGACTTACCACTACGCTCATTCGAGTTCACTTAATTTTGCGCTCATCAACATCTGAAATTATAGAAGAGAAACGAGAACACTTGAGTCGCACGTATTTCACCATCCACCAGATAATTAAAAATATCAACGCCTCTGAATAAATTCGCACAAATTTCGTTTGATCTACTGCCATCCGTAGTTTCCTTCGTTGGTCAAAAGTAAAAAAATAATAAAATAAACTGAAACAAGACGTTCATCTTAATTTTGAATTACATCTACCCACATACAGCCGAATAAAAAAAAGAATTGCGCTATCTCGAGAAGAAAACGAAATGTTCACATCTTATCTACTCGCAAAATACCACTCGGTCTCATGGGACCATGCCACCGTAATTAGACCTGTCTCTTGAGTTTTCCGCAATTAATACATATTAACTAGAGCTGGGCAGAGTCTGACCACACAGCTTTCAAAACAACCCACCGAAACCGTTGTCGCATATAACAAGTCAATTCGCGAACGGTCTCCCATGCGCGAAACACCCACCGACTCGTTACACAGACAGTAGCCGTACTTTTTGGTGCAATCGGACCAACGTTTTCCATCAAGTGTAGCCAGTCAGTGTGTCGCGCCAGCAGGGGTAACAGTTAAAACAATAATTAATTCTTCCCCCAAAAGATTTAGTACCTGTTCGGCGGCGGAGGTGGCACGCTCGAGCAGCTTGTGAGACCCCTGCAATTAAAAGAACGCACATCCTCCCACCACATCTTTTGTCTTAGCGGCCGAACTGGTGCGGCGGTTGAATCTGATATCTGAGGTTCCCACATCAAAACGGTGAAACAGCAGCGAATTTTTGGGGGCAACCCCAAAATGAAAAAGAAACATGAATGAATGAATGACACATGCCTCATTTGACACATACAACGGAGCAGCGAGGTGGAATATCATGGCCGTGAAGTTACGGAAGAATAGGAGTGATATCCAAACAAACTATAAAACAACACACAATGCAATCGGATTATATTAAGAGTTTTAACGAGTCGTGCCACATTCAACTGTTGGTGCTGATGTGGTTCGTGAAATTTACGACGGAACCGCTGGTTGATCCATTCAGTAGAGGGCACCTTTCTCGTTTAGGAATTGGTCTAAGCTGTGAGGATCTATTTATGTTATAATAATTTTTAACTCATCGTAGAATCGGTAAATACTGATTTAACAAAGAAATGAGTTGTATGCAAAGAAAAAATAAATGGAAGTAAAACGACATGTGGAATATTAATTAATGAAAAAATATACTATAATTTCATTTAATTCCACCACGTTTTGTAACTTTCACATATACGTATTTCGACCTCAACTCTGAGGTCGTCTTCAGTGTCTCGTACTTATTAAATACGTATCTGTTTAGAATCAGTTTTCATCGGATTACAAAACGTTGTTGAAATAAATGGAATAGTACTAAACTCGTCTCATGGCAGATGAATACATTCTACTAAAGAGCTTAAATAACTTCCTCAAACAATATTTGTTATAATTTCAATTCAGTAATGTTTAATTTTACACGAAGTAATTTTAAACTTATTTTGATTTTCATTTACAGCGCATTTATTTAATATCACGTTTATTTTCATGTTCAAAATATGATATTAAAATAAACCTAAAATCATGATTTGATTGACTGTTCGGTATAAAAAAAAATAAATTGGTCTAGGATCCTCTATGTTTATGTCCTTTAAGTTAAATGAGCAAAAAACATCTGCGTACAAATAACATCTACGAGAATAAGACAATATTGTAAAGTTTTAGGAACCATTTACTTTTCGATCATTCTTATCAAAAATGAAAGCATTCACCCCAATCTCACCCCAAAACTCATGTGAACACTCACCAACAAAAACAGAAGTGGCTGGGTGTAACAATATGACATTTTGCCCTCTGTCCGATTATGAGCGGATCGTCGTATATATGAAACGCGCTTAATGCGGTCATTGTTGATGGACACCTCCTCCACAACAGATTTCCAAAACAGCAGCGGTTTATAATAGAATAAGATTCGAGCTTGAGACAAGTTTGTGTTTCCCATATTAAAAATTTCAACGACTATCACTGATGAGGTACCCCAAGGAAGCTCAAACGGTTTGAAGTTGCTTCACGGCTTTGAAACAATACGAGTGAGATGAAAGTTTCTTATACATTCGGATGAAATTCCATCTACGATAGTGGATGGCCTAATATTTCTTACGAAAATCGATTCATACGTGTAGACGCCATACACTTTCATATCTGGTTGAAAGGCAGCCTCTTTTTTCAATCGTTCCTTTAACACGGCTTAACGGAAGCAGGGCTTAAATGTTTTATTCAATTTCACACCCAACAACCATATGATTGAGTCTTGCTGGTATCCTGACAATGTTCCAGAAAGTCAGTGAATATGTGAGCAGCGATAATCCACACATTATTACATATTCATATGCTCAACTTGGAAGGATACCCTGAATTGCGACCAACGGAACAAGGGGGAAAAGTTTGCCGGCAGCTGATTTGCATCAGGGCGGAAGACTATGGGTAGAGCAAGTTTGTCTGCGAAATTGAGTGGAAATTTACATTTCCTTATTTTCACATGTGTTTTGGCGAGTGTGTGGTTTGCTGCGTTCTTGAGCAAAGTATAGAGGAAATCAAGTTGAACAACCTAAACAAGTCAATAAAACATGTGCGGCAATCATGCAGCAGTGAAATGATTAGGCAGAATTCTCGCTTAACTTTTCAAAAGGACCTAAGTAACATTTTTTTCATGAATTAATTTGAATAGCGCAATCAACAGAACAGCATGAAAGCTTTTGATTGCAGCACTCAAATTAATTCATGAAAAAAATGTTACTTAGGTCCTTTTGAAAAGTTAAGCGAGAATTCATATTAAGGGGAGAACAGTGCATAACGCACCCCTGCACTATGGGGAAAAAGGGGACGCAGGTAGCATTGGTTCGGCTATCTGCAGCGGACGCCTCCAAGGTAGTCAAGTTAGGGAGCGTCAAGGTGGGATGGTCGGTATGCCCTGTGCGCATATACGAGCAACCCGAAGTTTGCTTCAAGTGCCTGGAACCGGGGCACAAGCAATGGGACTGCAAAGGCCCTGACAGAAGCAATCTCTGCCGACGCTGCGGATTGGAGGGACATAGGTACAATGCTGCACGAACCCTCCCAATTGTTTGATTTGTTCCAGCAAAGCTGTGAACAGCAAGCACCCCATGGGGGGCTCGATGTGCCCGGCGTTTAAGCGTGCTGAAAAATCAAAGTGCAGGTAAAGCAGCTGGCTTGCTCGGCTTCGCCCGAGTGTTTGGTGTGCGCAGGTTTAGAGGAAACGGCGGAACACGTGTTGTTCGTGTGCTCACGTTTTCGCGCAATGCGTGACCACATGCTTGCCACATGTGGTTTGGACACTTCCCGGTCAACCCTAGTTCGGAGGATGTGTAAAGACGAAGTTGGCTGGAACGCCGTTTTATCGGCTATCGCCCAAATCGTCTCGGAGCTACACAGAAGGTGGCGCGTGGACTCAAGGATGGCTAGTTCAGGCGCAAATAAGAGGTGATCCAAGGGATCGGAGTCGGCTTCATGGGTCATACCGGTGGTCATGCTCTGTGGTCGAACTCGATCCTTTTATCGAACAAGTGGCCGCGCGAAGAACAACGGCGTCGGTCAACCGGGCTTTCGCGGCGTCGGTCAACCGGGCGGGTTCCGAGCCCGAGGACGGAAAGGGGTCCTCGTCAAGGCTGGGGCAGGCGTAGGCCTCGCGTCGGCAAGTCCCTCTGTGTGCTGGCGAATAGGCCCTATCGCAGAAAGGTCAATTTGGGGTGCACGCGGCATCATCATTCTTGATACCAGTCGTGCAGAGGGAAGCAGGCGCGAAGTCGACCCTGCCCACCTTCCGAGGACATAGGGCGTGGTAAGGCCACCTGGAAAGCCGGCAATGCGCTGGCACGTTACCATGGTGTTCTTCTAAAAAAGCGAGTCACGATGTTCGATGCTGCAAGGACACGCAGCTAACCTCGAGGGTGCGTCATGCACTGGCCCCCCTTTGAAGCATTACTTTCTGGTTGTACCGAAGGTACGATGGGCTTGGCGGCAATGGAAACGGTTTAGCTGGTCGGGGATGCAGCCCTGCCTCCCTCATTGGAGGTGGCCCCTAACCCAGCACTTCCTGGTCAACCCAGGATGTCTGTTGAGCAGATTCCCCCTCCATTGTTTAGGAAGAAAAAAAAATAAAAACTATGGGGAAAAGGGTGGCCATTTATCGAAAAATTGATTATCTCTAATTTATCTAATTTATGTATCATATGAATGTATATTCCCTTGATAATGGAATCGCAAAATAATGAAGCGTTATGTTTATTCAGTCAAAAGATATGGGCTGACAAAGTGAAAAAAGCTGATGAAAATGAAATATCATTCTTTTCCTTAATTTGTATGTTATAAAGCCAATTTTTCTCCAAGTATAAGGTTTCATATCCCATTTCAAAGCTTAAAACCTCAGCTTTTCGATAGTTTGGTTTGTTTTGCACGTGAAGTTCAATATCAAAAAGTTGTAGAGGAAAAGCTTTTGTTATATTAGTTCTTCGCTATAAAATGGTTCCGCAAACCTAATGTCCCCAAAGGTAACGAAGGACATTACCATTATTCATTGGCATTACATCCCTCACTGGGACATTAACGCCTCGCAGCTTAGTGTTCATTAAGCACTTCCACAGTTATTAACTGCGAGGTTTCTTAGCCAGGTTGCCATTTTTGCATTCGTATATCATGAGGTTAACATGATGCTACTCTGATGCCCAGAGAAGTCGAGACAATTTCCAATCCGAAAAGTGTCTAGACCGGCACCGGGAATCGAACCCAGCTTAGCTTTGTAGCCACGCATCCTACCGCACGGTTAAGGAGGGCCCCACGAATATTACCATTACAATTAATAATTAGTTATCCAAACTCGGTTATTCAAAAAAAAACCAAAATTTATCCACCAGTGGTGATGATGCCTTTCTCGATTCAATATGTCGAATTCGAATTAATGTTGTAAATGCAGTGCTTATAGCCTACATTTCGGCGGTAAAAGATTTGATGCAATTCTAGTACGTTACTTAAAAATAACTCAATTATGAGAGTAATGGATTGCGCCACGGCTAAAATGATTAATGATTCAATGTGTGCATTTGTGTTTCTGTTGATTAAAAAATAAAAATATAATCCAAACTGCTTGATTTATTGAGATACAAAAACAATAGTGTCCAACTAGGAAATTTGCTGCGTCGAAAGAAACCAGTTGCACTCGAATCTGTCAAGTCCTTCTGTATGAAACGCGTTTAACCAGAAAAATATTTATGGGCTACACACATAAACACTTTTGGAGTGAAATTATAGCCTTCTGGTACAACTTTGTTGTACGAGAAAGGCAAAAATACAAACTGGCTGCCAAAAATACATTTGCTCTCGTTAACATTATGGTTAGCTAGGAAAGCAAGTACCGCTTTCAAATGTTCGTCATGTTCTGCCTTTGTTGCTCCAAACACCAAAATGTCGTCCAGGAAATTTCTACAGCCTTTGCATCCTCCAAGAATTTTTCTCTGCAACGTCTCTTGAAATACATCCGGAGCATTGCATAGCCCGAACGGCAAACGCACGCAGCGAAACATTCCGAACTCCGAACTCGTCGAAGTTCGTCAGGTGCCTCGACTCTTCCGCCAACTCGATATGGAAAAAGGCGTTGGAAAAATCTATCGTGGAGAACCGGGTAGCTCCGTTCAACTCCACCAAAATCTTCTCCAAGGTTGGCATTGCAAAGGGTGTACGACAGGTTCTATGATGTTGGCTTTCACCAAGCTCTCTATACGCTTCTCTACCAATGGTTTCACTGACAGAGGGATATTGAAGAAAATATTTCTACAGGGTGGTTTCGTCTTATCGTAGTGGATTTTTACCGGCAGGATGTTGAATTTGGGAGACACTTCTTCAAAGACAACAGTTGCGATATCGCCGGCGAACAATGGAAGTACGTTACTGACGTCTGTTGGATACACTGGAACTTTCAAACCCAACATCAAAACACTGTACCTGGCCGTGGTAGATTTGTTCAAAAGCGCTCGCAATTCTCGCGCAACGTAAAACTTTTCAAGCAACGTCCTATCGTCCGAGATGAACAAATGCGCATGGAAAGTAGCGATTACGTTAAAGTGACCAGATATATTTTATGCCAGCGCGGGACAATTTTTTTAAAAATCCTTGTTTTTATTCTAAAACGTGCTTAAGTCAAAACTTTAAAATTTGATAAACCCCTCTGGGACTCGCTTGGCCCTGGATCAATCACGCAATCCCATTCCTGTTGCAAATGAATCTGTTCAACTTTTTACAATGGTGCGAGTTCTTCAAGGTTAAACCACAGCCAAGTTAAACTTATTTGTATTGGTTACATGTTTCATTTTGCTAACATTCAAAGTGATCGCCGTTAGAGCATCATTACCGGTCGCGAGCATTTTAATCACCCGCGCAGCGCTTTCATTTTAGTTTCGTCACTCGTTTCCGTATCGGTCACTATTTTCGGCTCTCAATTTGGTAGCTGTATTCCGTACCGGTGTCGTTTGACAGTTGACAATTCATCAAATAGCAGCGCTCTTATCGCGCTACCAAATTTGGTCACCTGTCAGTCACGCTACTGTTATAGCAGCGCGTTTAGTTGCGACCGGTAAAGTGTCAAGTAATGATACTGCGCTGCCAAACGGCTTAAACTCACCACCGGTAATCTTGCTCTTACAAATATTTAATTTACTTTTTGTCCTACTGGTCTCCGAAAGGTCAAGGGGAGGGGGGATAATAAAAAATAAATATTTAAATGAAAAAAATCAAAAAAACTCCTCGGATTTGTTAAAGAATGTTTTAAAAATCCTCAAAATTATCCGAATTTTATTTTGTTGCCCCCTAAAAATATTATTTTTTGGCATTTTTTGGCCTTTAAGGTGCCAATTAAAGGTAGCCTCACACCTCGGGAATTTGATCCGCGGATTTTTTCCCATGCATTTTTGCATATGCGATGTTTTCGGGATTTGGACACGGAAAATTAAAAGCCCGGCCCCCTTTAAAATACACGGGGACCAAATTCCGGCGGAAAATTTTCCCGAGGTGTAAGGCAGCCTTAAAGGTAACCTCACACCTCGAGATTTTGGTCCGCGGATTTTTTTTCCCCATGTATTTTTGCATATGCGATGTTTTCGGGATTTGAGCACGGAAAATAAAATCCCGGCCCCATTTAAAATGCACGGGGATCAAAATCCGGCGGAAAATTTTCCCGAGGTGTAAGGTGGCCTTAAAGGTAGCCTCACACCTCGGGAATTCGATCCGCGGATTTTTTCCCAATGCATATTTACATATGCGATGTTTTCGGGATTTGGGCACGGACAATCAAAATCCCGGCCCCCTTTATAATGCACGGGAACCAAATTCCGGCGGAAAAATTTTGCCGAGGTGTAAGGTAGCCTTAAATAACACGGGGACCAAAATCCGGCGGAAAATTTTCCCGAGGTGTAAGGTAGCCTTAAGGTAGCCTTAAAGTAGCCTTTACTACTGCTGTATTATTAATATTTCTTTATTTATTTCGTTATTACTGCCGTTTTATCAATATTTCTATATTTCGCGGGACATTATCTTGAATTAAGTGAAACGCGGGACATTTCGCGGGACACTTTTCAGCACGGGACAAATGGCGAAAATGCGGGACGTCTGGTCACCTTAGATAACGTCGATGTTGACAGAAGAAGCGTACGCTTTTTGGGGTCTATCGGTACGGCTCTCTATGTTGCAAACTTCATTGCCATACCTCTGTTTGAAGCCTCAACAACGAAGCACGATGTCATTTGTGCTGTATCACAAATCATATTGATTCTCCACGTATACAAATTATCTTCAAAGATTATTCATCAGGAGTATTGACACTTACCGTCTCAACTTCTACCTTATTCACTTCGGATTTCTCGATCGCATCAATTTTGAATGGGGGCTCTTCCCTATACTCCGGGCTAGCCGAACGTTTCATGATAGGACGGCCTGCGTTTGGATAAGCACGTTGGATATGTCCGATGACTCCACATCTATTGTATGACTTATACTTGACGGTATAGTTGGTTGCCGAGTGAAAAGCACTTAAACATCGCTCACATCTTTCGCCTTCTCGAGTCCTGAATCCTCCCGAAGAATACGGCTGTCTGCCCTTTGGCGCACGCAATCCCCCTCGGCGGTACTGGTATGTGTTTCGTTGGTATGCTCTCCCAATGGATCTAAAAGTTTGACCATATTGGTGGTTTTTGACGTTATTTCCCGCCGATGTGACTGAAGCAACTAATGCTTGTGATTATTTTCCCATATTTTGGATAACATACTCCTCGTTCAACCGGATCGCCCCCAGCTCGCGAACTTTATCCACCAGATCTGTGAAGTTTCCTTTTCGGTTGAGCATTTTTAGTGCTATGGTTGTGACCTCTCGATGTTTCGCATGTTCCGCAACCGTTGCCACAATCTCCTCAAACTCTTTCCCGTCGTCAAATTCGCACAAGCAAGCGACTGTTCCAACCCTTGTTATGTAACTGAGGTCTGACTCATCAGGTTTTTTCCAACATCAGAGCAAGTCTACGTCTCATCAACATGACATCTGACCCTGACCCAAAATACGAAATACACGGAACACCGTGAACATAGCTGGTTCGTCTTCGATTCCAGCAAGCTTCAGTGAGTCACATAACAAGTCCTTCCACTGCTTGAATACTTGTCTGTGAATGTAATCTCCCTCCGGTGATGTACACTCTGGCACGTTGATAGAGGCCTACGACAGATGATTCATCGAAGAAATGAATTTTGATTCTTCCAAGCTTTGGGTCAACCCATTGTATGCAGCCGCACGACGAGTGTTACTGAAACCCGGCTGGCCGCGATGAGATTATCCCAGGCGTACATGATTGCCTTCAATCCTCGATCTCTTCCCGTGACACTTCCAGCTCACTCGGTAGCCGTGCACTCGTAGCCTTCTCCTCGGCCAGCTCTCTGATTATACCTTTCGAATTGATTGTTTTCGTCACGTTCTCTTGCTCAAGCACCAAATGAGTATAGCTTTTCGTTAGTCCGTCATCTGTGGATAGACATTTTGGTTTCCTTTTCTCCTTTTCATGCCTTGCAAGGAGCCCGAATGTACATTGCTAAAACGAACAAACAAAATATTTCGTAGAGTCCTACGCGCTCTATCTAAAACATTTATTGTCGGCGTCCTACTCGCTCCATTTTGTTTCCATCATTATACTTAGAAGACCTTAGGAGACCGCTCCTTTTTTGTTCTTTGGGAGTCCTACACGCTTCCTTTTTTATCTTTAAGGTACACCGGGGTAAGTTGAAACGGTTTTTTCAAAGTTGAAATTAGAAGTGCTGTAAAAAAATCACCCTTCGATATATTTTGAATCCGTTTGCGGTGTTTGCTAGTCCGGGCCAAATATTATACATAAAAAATAAGCAAACTGAGCAACTTTTTTATAAATATTTTTTATATTTAAATTATTTTATTATATATGCATCGTTTCAATTTGCCCCGCGAATCGGGGCAAGTTGAAACACTGCGTTATATTCAGACGTAGGGCTAATTTTGCCGTATTAATAACAAAATGTATGTACTCAGTGATACTCAAGAAGCACGAGGTTGTAAAGGTGACTATTATACTGCCAAGATTCGCATAAGAGTCTCATGTAAGTTTTTGACGATTTTGATTTTCCTTCAGAAACTAACTAGCTTAAAATTGTCTCCTGATTAAGAAAAACTGATAAAATAGTAGGCTTTGTTCTAGAAATTTGAAAACAAATCCCACTTTTGTTGTCTCATGTTGATAAATATCTCTCATAAAAATCAGATTCCAGATTTTGATAGGTACTCTTTTACACAAAAAATAAACTTAAGTATGGTCCATTTAATTGTGGGACAATTAACACGGATCATTACGAATAAAAAATATTATGTCAATTTTTTGGAAAGATACCATTTTTTTTTTCAATTCATTAGATTTTTTTTTTCTTTCGGCGAAAATGACATTGGACTCTTATGCGAACAAGGGCAGTGTACAACTGAGTCACAAGTGTATTTTCAGAAACCAAATTCTAGAGAACGCACTACGCTGAAAATTTATTAAATTGATTTCCTCCTGCTGGTGACCACTCGGATTACTGTTAAGAATGCTTCATTATTTGGTTCACTTGTATAGGTATTGCGCAGTTGATTAATTCGGTTGTGGCTTCTTCATAAATGCACATTAATTAACCAGCCATCATATCTCTCATAAACTCTTCGATTAGAGAAATAGGCAACTGGGGAAGTGAAAGGTGGAGTTAACGAAATGTTTACATACTCTATGTTTTATTTTTCTATGGGTCAGTGCTCAGTAGATTAAGAATCTCAAAACTGCATTTTTAACATGACCCCTTTTCATTCTAGTGGAGATTGTGGGAGGGTTGCATTCATTACGGAATGGGCGGAAATTTATTGAATTTATGTTCAGAAGTTTGCATGTTTTTATAAATTTATGTTTTTCGAATATATGTATTTACGGACCAAACTTTTAATCGCGAGGGAGACGTTTTGAATCGTTGTTTCAACTTGCCCCGCACCACGCATTTCTATTTGCCCCGTTGAGTTGAACATGCAGAGCAATATCGAACAACCAAAATACAAAAATTAAAACGGGTCTTTCATCGATTTTTCATAATCATTAGGCTTATTTAACATTGAATGATTACCTACCGTGAAAATTTGATGAAAAAAATCATAAGGGTTGTGTACAAGACACGACCGCCCGACGTAAACTACGTAAAACAGTTTGGTGAAATGAAGAATCTAGTGCCAGTGCAAGAATACATATTTGCAGCAGCTCTCTACAATACGCGCTCGTTGTTCTGCTACGAACGGCAACGTAATTCTGCTACGACGTCGTACTTTGAACAAATTCGTCTCGCCTCAATCTTCCTATGTTTAAAATGGTGTCCATGAGAAGAATCGATCAATTCCCAATAATGCATATTTCGAATCACTAACGACCACACGACCCACGCCATAGGCTGGAATAACAAAACCAAATAAGAATCTTGAAAGAATTAAACTTGACTGCCACTGAAGCCATCCATGCGAATACATATTTGTAGCATCTCCCTCCGACGCGCGCTCGTGATTCTGCTACGGACGCCAGGCAACTTTATGGCGTCTCCAAGCGGTTAATTTGCACTTTGAAAAACGTTCGCCTCGCCTCAATCTTCTTTTGTATAGAATGGAAGCCCTGAGAAGAACCGATTTTTCCAATATCCCGTATGTATTTGGAATAAAATTTGCTCAGCAACTCCACCGATGCTTAGAGCTGTCGTAAAATCTCGATAAAATCTCGATTAAGTAACTAATCGATTACTCTCGATTCTTGACGATTATTGAATCGATTCATCGTTGAGTAGTAATCGAATCAAAACTAATCGATTATCATAACGATGAATCGATTAATTGAAGTAATCGAAATCTAATAGATGTCGTAAAATCCCGATTAATCGATTACTCTCGATTCTTGTCGATTATTGAATCGATTAATCGTTGGGAAGTAATCGATTTAAAAATTAATCGATTATCACAACAAATAATCGGTTAATCGAAGTAATCGATTAATTTGCGACATCCCTACCGATGCTGGGACCACTCTCCGCGATATTTCAAATGAAATGCCACGCGCGCGGGGGACAGCAGTTTTCTTATAATCAATGGAAATGGCCCATTAGTCCCGCCTCTTTGTTGTCCGGTATGACTGCAAATATTGTGAAACCGTCACACACCCCCCAAAGGGGCGTGGCTACAGGTTCAACTTTATTGATTACAAGAAAGCAGCTCTTCCGCGCGCGCGAGCCATTTCGTTCGAGATGTCGCGGAGAGCAGACCGTGGTACCACCTTCGGCATCGGCGGAGCTCCTACCGGAAATTTTATTCCCGGCGATGGTGTGGGTCGCGCGGTCGTCGTCATTAACATTAGCAGTGCTCAGTTTAAATTTTCTTGTATGATGTAGGAGGAATGATGGCTTTGGCAGGTTTTGTTCTATTATTGTCAGGGGGGTTTTTGTTGACCAAATTTTATGAAATTTGGCCACAATATTCTTTGATATGTTATGATATGATATGATATTTGATATGAAGTACTAACGATCGGCTACCATCAATGAAAGTGGCTCTTATAAGGTGACTCGGGGAGCCACTACACACCGTGTTATTTTTCCTATTTTCTGTCTCTTTCTAACATTGTCACCTCGTAATTTTGGAGTGGCGTATTTCGGTTTTCAGTTGTTTGATGTAACTGTAAATGTATCAGCATGTAGATTGCGAGTAAGCACGCGCCGGTGATACTTTTTCAAAATCATATTTGTAAAAATTAAGCATTAATGATAATCAATAGTATCAATAGAATTGGCAAATTGCTGAAGGGTTTCCGAATCGATTGATAAGCAAATGTCGAAAATAAGATAAAGACGCTATTAGCGTTTGAAATCTATCCTAATTTTTGTGACAGTCTCGAATTTGGAAATTTACGTTTTAAACCCTGTATCTGAGTCTTCCCCTTAGACGAAGTTTACGTCAAAAAATCTGTAGCAAACATCAATCCAGCTTTTACGCAGGTCATGCTATAAACTTTGAATCACCCCTTGACGTTTCATGTGTCCACTATAATTTTGTTGTATTTAGATCAAAGTATGCTGTTTGAAAAATATGAAGAAATGGAAACGTCACAAGAGATTTGTTCTCAAATCGATTTGAATTTTCGCTAACTAATTTTCTGTCTTATTTTAGGTGGTAAATGCTGATTCCTGAACGTTTTGTGTTTCCCCCCTGGGCAACCGAATAAGTTTCGAGCATTCAAAATTGCAAGCAACATTTAAAAAACCATAGGTTCGTTTTCTCATAATACGTAGACGTATTGGAAGGATTGGTTCGGATGCACAGGCGCTTCCTATGGACAATATCGGTTAAAGATCTTTTTATGATTGAGTCACTATCTACTTATACGATCCTTAGTGACACTGACCATTTAAAATTATATTCCTTCCATCTTTTCGACTCTTAAAATTAATTAAATTCGTCACGCAAAAGATTTTCAAACCCCTTTCTCTCCACATCAATGGCCAAATTTGGAATGGCCAAATTTGAATTCAGGGGAAAACCAGATAAGTAATAGTAGTTGATGACCGGTTTTAGATCAGCTGCGGTTGATATTTATCCAATTTGATGTGCATCTAAATAATCTAGAAAAAACAAGTAGGATGAAAATTTACCATGATATGAAAGCATTTATCAACAATTGAATGAAAATTTATGACAGATAGGAAAACAAATTTAAATTCAAGGCTACTTTGATGCTGCTGATGAAAGCTGTACACGGCAGATGTCATGATTGAATAACCCCTCATCAAGATTATAGCTAGCGTAAAAAGCTGGATACTGACGCCATACATTTTTGTTCAGTCATAATGCGAATCAATTGTTTGCATGGTCTCCTTCCGATACTTGCTTGGGATTCAACTACCGACGTTAGCGTTGCGCTTTGAATAAAGTTCATCTCGAAACCGATTTCTTTTTCAATCAACAGGAAAAATACAAAATTTGTCTCGCGGGAAAATTTCATGTTGTGCCGACAACATCCAAATCGTTGCAAACGCCACGTTAGTGAATAAATTGCTGTAGCAATCTTCCGATGACAGCCTATGCTCGGACCGGCACTAATGCTATGATTCCGCTACCGATGCCAAACAATTATGCTTTGTTCTATGAAGAAAGTTCGTCTAATATCAACATTCTCAATCACTAAAATCATACAACTCCGAATTACGCTAGAAAATTTCACCGAAGAATTTTCCAGTTCCTAACGGTTGCACTTTAGGAAAATTATTTTAACTTAACCTTCCTCCCAAATATAATGATGGTCCTGAAAAGAACCGATTAATTGCCACTTATGTGCCTTATCAGCAGCCACTGGTCTGCGCGACCGCCATCCGATGATTCGGCTCAACGAACGCCGTCGATTGCCAGATCCGCCGAAGATGGGACACGGATGAAAATGATGTGCTGCTGCTTCCACGACCGCCACCACCACCGACCGAAAAAATTTCATCCGCACCACCACACCGCTGAGACAGCCGTTGTCACTGGGACCGCTTCTGGACGCTCTGGTCCGCTCGCCGTGACATCCAGAATGAAAATGACGCGCGCACGCGAAACACGGGGCTTTTTATACACAAGGAAAACGAAGCAGTGGAGCAAAAGGCCCGTACCTTACTGCAATCTGATGTCCGTGTTGGGGATTTATGAACGGAATTGAATTTTTCACCCGGTTTGGAAAGAAACAACATTTTCAATAGTTTAACGTTGATAATCAATAGTATCAATAGAATTGGCAAATTGCTGGAGAGTTTCTGAATCGATTGATAAGCAAATGTCGAAAATCCATCGAAAGATAAAGACGCTATTAGCGTTTGAAATCTATCCTAATTTCGTGACGGTCTCGAATTTGGAAATTTCGGTTTTACACCCTGTATCTGAGTCTTCCCCTTAGACGTAGTTTACGTCAAAAACTGTTACAAACATCGTTTTGAGACCAGTTTCATTGGCACGTCAAATAGTTGGTTTGGATTTTTCGAAGGGCGAAAAATAAACAATGGAAGGGATTGCTTTTGAAAGCTGCAATCTTTCGGGAATGGCAGTCAGAAGGTGCGTTTAGGCGAGTAGTTTGTTGAAAAAAATTATCAGAGCATTCGGTCATTTCCTATCTGAATTACAGCTTCCGTTTCAACTTACCCCGCATTTCAACTTGCCCCGGTGTACCTTATTTATTTTTTGTTCAACTGATCATCGTGTTCCACATTCTCCACATGATTCAAACAATCTCCAAACTAATACAAAAACCCAATAAATTTCAATATTTGATTATTATTACCTTCCGACTGCGACATGTCGTAACTTTGAAAAAAAATTCCGATTCGCTGATCAATAGGATTTTTTTCCGACACTAAAGATTTAAGCGTCCGTTCGTCAAAGAAATAGGGTGGGTGTACCAATTGTCGCCATACTCAAGAACAACATTTTTTTAGAAAATAAGTGAAAGGCATGTGGGTGGTCTTTATATATCAATCGAAAGATTTTACTTCCTGCTTCTTTAAACAGCTGTGAAAACCACAATAAAATTTGTTATAATCCTCAAAATTGATTAATCCATAATAGGAACGCATGCACCAGGTGTGGCACTATTCTTAATTTTGGTCCCTTATTTGGCAAATCCCATTGTTTTCTTATGGGACTAGCCAAATAGGGACCACTAGTGCGACAACTGGTGCAAAGGACGTCAAAAATTAAGCAAAATCATTTTTTACAATTATGCTTTGCTTGTTTTGGAGGAGATCAAAGGTTTTATCGTATCATATGAATTTGCTTTATCGATATGAACTTGATTTGCAGTGATTTGATTGGCCATTTGACATATAAAGCACTAGTGCGACAACTGGTGCTATAGCCACAACTGGTACATCTAGCCTAGTCCACAGAATAACTAGACTGATTCTTTTTTCTCTCCCTATTTCGCTTCCTTTCGCATGTTTGCGTTATTCCATTTCCTGTTTGGACCTTTGCCGCTTTTTCTCATTTCCTCAATATTTTCATTCTCTTGCATCATATACACGCCTAATCACATCATATCAAATATTCAAGATACTCTATACTCTTGGTTAACTTGTGTCAGAAATAAATTTAGAAATAAACACAACAGATTTCGTATTGACGTAAAAAGTATAACATTATATTATTGCAAGCTTAGGGCATCTTTAGTAATGTTACAGTTATAGTTATATTTATTTCCAGAGTTTTGCATTTTATAACTGTCAAAGATATATAACAAGAAATGCATCTTCAGTGGCAGTTATGAGCTGCACATGTTTTATACTGGAAAACGAAAAAATAATCTTCCGAGGCCAATTCAAATGTCAAACTGTTATGATGTCGATGAAATAGTATTTTTTGTAGCTGATGACGTCATCTTCTATTGTTTTGAACAAAATAAAACGAGTAAATTCTGATTAATTATTTTAGAGCGTCTTAGGGGAAATGCTACAAGGTTAAAAGACTATTATTCTTCCATTTACTTCCACTATTAACTTTTTATGTATCAACAAGCAGATACGTATTTCGTTTCCTACTTGGAAACTTCTGAGTAAATTCTGTTGCGAATTCATGCAAAAATTCAACTGAGCAGTATTCCAGTTATAAATTTCCCGACGAAACTGTTCGAATTTTTAAAACTATAACGTCTGTTGAAGATGGCATTTTTACAGTTTCAATTTTATTTCCTACCTTCCATACGATTTATAACTCTACTAAAGATGCCCTTAAGATTTGTTTTTTTGTCCACTAAGGATCGCTATATCGTGTATGAAAAATCGTATTGGATGAAACACATTGACTGTGTAATACATAGTTGAAAGTATTGTGTAAAACACCTTGAGTGTGTAACACATTCGAAAATTCGAGTCGATGTTTTGAATTCCACCTCACATTCACATCTCTTAGAGTAGAGTGGGGCTAGAGTACGCACTTAGTTTTCAAACGATCATGTGGTCCTTATGAAGCAAGCTTCTGCATATCAAATCAATATCTATGATTCATATACTCTTCCTATATGTTACCCAGCGGAAAAAAATATTGAAATTATTGAGATTCTTTTTAGTAGAATCCTTATCGCAAGACAAGTGAAAAATGCACTTTTACCCCACCGGTGGGGTAAGAGTACGCATTTATCCAATCATGTGCCTTAAGTATATATTAACACAAAAAAAAGTTAATAACATTTAATTGATGTTTAATGAACATTTATTAGGGAATGTCTAGAGATTGTGTAACTAAGGGGGAGGGGTCCTAGAAATGTACACTTTCATACGAAAAACATTTTTTTTATATATACAAAAAACTAAAGAGGTAAAAATATATCAGGTTTCGCGTGGCGTAAACAAATTAATTTTCCTTAAAGAAAGTCACCAATCACGTAAGGTAAAATTTGGCCATTTCATCACCCCATCACCCCTCCCCCCTATCTTACACTTTTTATATGAATCCTCTAAAAATATATGGATCGTCATACATCTCGCAACCCCTCCCTGCTAGGCGTTGCGTAATTTATGAATGTTTCTTTTGATTAAATGAAATTATCAGTTAGATAAAATTATGTTTTCGTACTATGTTTAGGTGTACAACAAGTCCTAATACAATTTCATCATTTCGTTTCAGTGCTTTTTTTGCTAAGTCCTTGGGAAGTAGTCTTATTTGGGCTGGATATACGGGCTTGACATCAGAACTTGAAGATTCACATGCGTACTTTTGCCCCACCCGTCCCTGCGTACTTTTACCCCACAGGCCCAAAATTTATTCAAGTAATGGTTTTGACTTCTTGGAAAACCAACCGGATTGGTGTTCTGCACCATATAGTACTCTATACAATAGGTTATCGAAATGGTACAATGTTCACCTGATTGAACGTATATATGGTGTTGAAATACTAGTTGCGGAAACACAATTATTTTTAGCGAAATGACCAAAAAATTATCTAACTCCATATCTCCCTTGTTGTTTATTCAAATCGTTCACAATTACACATGATAATAGTTGGCCAGAATACCTGTCAAACTGATGCAGTGGTGCTAGTTTATCTTTTTTTATTACTTCAAAAAATCGAAAACGTACTCTTACCCCACGCGCACTCTTGCCCCACTCTACTCTACTATGTTTATTTGACAAGTCTCTTTCTCTCTCCTTTTTTTTCGTACTGTCAGATTTTATTTTAACAACAAAGATCTGACAGTAGACAGAAAGTGGAAGGAATCATATTTAACGCGAATGGACGAACTTGTCAGAAAAATTGGCATACTGGTAAGTAATCAAATTAAATTAGCTACTGGTCAGTCATAGATACTACAGAAGTGTATTGTTTACATCCTGTGAATGGCTTAGTTGTGTGATTTGTTGCGCTCAAGATAGAAGTGAGTCAAGTGGAGAAGCGTGAAGAAATGTGTACGCTGACTTGGAAAATTCAAAGCTATCGCATCTTGCTTTAGGAAAAATGCTGAAAATCTGTAACTCAACCGTTTCAATAGTGCCAAAGAATCCAATGACCCATTTACTTTGGATGACAAGCGTGGAGCAAGAAGGAAACCGGGAACAGCATTAGGAAGACGAAGGGAAAGGTTAGAAGTAATTTCATCAGAAATCCCAACATATCAACATTCATGTTGCCAAAAAGGTCGACGTTTTGCAAAGTTACGTCTCGAATATGTAGGCAAGAGCTAGAGCCTTAAAGGTTCAAAACTTCCCAAATCGTGATGAACGGCAGCAAACTGTTACCAAGACCCGTTCTAGGAAGCTCTACACGGATCTGTTGACCATCTGACCTCCAACAAACGCCAGGGTAGGAATTTTACCCCAGGAAAGATAAATTTCAAGTAGATGATCGTTTAAAAAGAAGAAAATGCATCGAAATTCCTAATACGGCTGGCCTTTTGGACCTGCGAAAAGCGAAGCGAAATTTTCGTCACAAAAAGTACCATCAATAATGGTGAAATTTATAAGACTGAGTGCCAACAAAAACGGCTTTTGCCATTTTTGGAGAAGCACAATAAAAACCTTTATTTTGGTCAGATTTAGCTTCATGTCATTATTCTAAAAGCGTGCTGAAATGGTATGAGACTTATTCGGTGCATTTCGTGCCCAAGGCCATGAATCTTCCGAACTACACTTAATTACGCCCGATCAAAACTTATTGGGCCATGATGAATCGGGAACTCAGGAAAACCAATAAGATAGTCAAGGATGCAAAAACCATACGTAGGGAGTGGTTGAAAAATGAGTAAGAAGTATCAGATATGACTGTACAAGCTCTTTTGGTCGTTGTGAAACGAAAGTATCGTAAATTTTACCTAATAACCTGCAATAATTGATTCAATATATGTAAACTGAAGTTAATATATGTATAAAACTGCTCCGCAATTTTCGGTTTTCATCCGATAAATAAATGGAAAGTTAAAGCAAACTAACGGTGTTGCAATAATTTCGTGTTCGCCCTTCAGTAAGGTTATCAAATTTAAAACAAAAACCAGTGCCTCTTCAAGGCCATAATGTTAAATTGCTATTGAGAAAACGACTGCATATTTTTAATTTGATTTTAAGAACGGCTACGCAGTCTTGAAGATTGAAACAAGATGTATATTTGTCCGACGTTTCGACACGGGGATGATGTACTCACCAGAGGAAAAAATACTATGTTTGTTCCTAGTCTATTGTTTAGTCTAACGTTAAGTGTCTGGCGTGGATTTTTTTGGTACATGACTTCGAGAACATACAATTTCAAGAACATTGACACTGACAATTAATACGAATTTTCTGTTCAACACCCCCTGATTGCAAACCCCCATTTTGTGAAATATTATCCCCTCATAAAGGCACCTTCCTTGTGTCGAAACGTTGGATAAGTATACATTTTGTTTCAATCTTCAAGACTGCCTAGCCGTTCTTAAAATCGAGTTAAATCCAACTTAAAAATAATTAATTAAATATACATAAATTAAAACTGTTCAATACTAATGATGAAGTGCCAAATCGGCCAAACACTTGGTGGAAGTCCCAGCATCGGTGGAGTTGCTGAAGCCTATGGCGTGGGTCGTCATCGTAGACTGATAGTGATTCGAAAGGTGCATTGGTGGAAATCGGTTCATCTCAGGACCACAATTTGTATACAAGTTGTGTTGTGTGAAAAAATTTGTTCAAAGTGCAAATTAACCGCATTGCGACGCCAGAAAGTTGCCGTTCGTAGCAGAATCACGAGGGAGAGGCGCGGCGGAGGGAGATGCTACAAATATTTATTCGCATGGATGGCATCAGTGGCAGTGAGCTGCTCTGGCAGCCTATTACTATGGAGCATCTAAACGACTTCGATTTGGCTGATGATATTGCTCTACTAGCAGAACGGTTCTCTAATATGCAGAGTAAGCTGAACGACCTTGCTGAATGCTCATCAACGGCGGGTCTTTTCATCAACGTCATCAAGACCAAATCGTTGGATGTAAACACGAACAACCCCTCCAAGTTTACGATAGCCGGGCAAGCAGTGGAGAAGGTCAAAAACTTCAATATCTTGGCAGCCAGTTAGCCTCGGACGGTGGAACCAAGATCGACATAGGAGCACGGATCAAGAAGGCTTCAACGGCTTCAAATTTCGAATATTCATCAACTCAAACGTAAAACCTGTGTGGTTATACGCCAGTGAGGCTTGGTGTGTATCAGCTCTCAGCAGAGACTTGCAGAAACTGCAAGTAACTACAAGTATTTATACGTTTTATAATTCGGGCCTGGTGGCCTCACAAATGGATCTAGAATGCTGAGATCCATTGACGATGCCATCAAAACCGATATCAACAGAGCTTCGAGAGCGTAAATGGCGGAGGTTCGGCCACACATTACGAAAGAGCGGAGATGAAATCTGCAAGTAAGCGCTGGGCAGGAATACAGCAGTGGCAGACTCAGCGGCTCGTGGCGGCGTAACCTCAACAAGGAAATAAAGAAAACCGACAGGAAGCTGGCCTGGGCCCTGGCCAAGGCTAAAGCGAGCAGCCGCCAAGGATGGAGTTCTTTTACGTTGACTCTATGTACCCTAGGGGTGCTCAGGATACATGACTGAATAGATTACGGACATTTCATAACAAATAGAGTGTTTTTTCTGGTTCACGGATGGTTATGGCCTAATTTTGCAATTTTTAAAATATTTTTATTCGAAAATCTAACTGATTTTGCGATAGTCATCCATACAATACTGTTTTGTAGGACTGGTCATTTTGGCTATATCCTTTTTGTGACATGACAACGTGTAAAAAATCGAAAAATTTTGGTTACATTCATTAAATCACGCAGAAAATAATGTTGAAACAATATTTTTTTTTTAAATCATGGTTCGGCTGAACCATCTATGGTAGTTGTGCATCCAACTATGTACTCGATCATACATTCCATAAGCGTATGTGCATCCAAGTCGACTCCACGTCACTGAAATTCGGCATTTAATTTTACCAAAGCCTAATGTCAAATATGAAGCGTATCTTTGGTACATGTTCCAGACCATCTAGTGTTCCCTTATTAGACCGCAAATAAGCAAATAAAGACTGACATAAACAGTCAAGTATTGCCAGCTCTTGAGTTGCCTAAAAAAGTTTTTCCAACTGAAAGTGCTCCAGGGTATTGAGTTTCGCCAAAAACTATTGATCTGTATCGAACAAATCGAAAAATTCGGTCCCAATTTGTTCAAAAACAGTTTCAGATTGTTTTCTCAGAATTGTGTAAAATGGATATATGCAGTTTCTCAAACAGATGATTTATATGCATACAAAACTTGGTTTGTATATGTGTTCCGTTTTCCGTTTTGTTTTATAGAACGTAGTTTCTTTTTTTTGGCTCATAAAAAAATCTTCTTATTTTCCAATATTATTTTGTGTAAAATGTATCTTAAACCACACATCATCCCATCATCAGCGCTAGACAGTCTAAGCATACGTCTCGCCACAGTTTAACTGTTAATTCCATGCACCGACAGGAATCTACCCGTCTTCGACAAGATTGATAAGAGGTAATTCTGTCTCGAAAAGGTTTTCCATTTCGACATTCATACACATTTCTCCCATTTCACTTGTAGCAGTTGAACATACTTTACCTGTCCTTCGTGGTCGTCGTCTTCGTCGGCAGCCTCAGCACCCCAGCCCCTGCCACGCAGTGGCCGTATGAGCACCGAGGATACAAAGCAGCTCGTCCTCGTTTCCCACATCCTTTCGATCCCAACGGGAGAAGACAACCGAAAGGGAAACGATGAATGGCAAACGATCTACATTTCGGCTTCTGTTTCACTTTGCCTTGAACTCCCGTGTTGCTTACCTTGCGGTAAAAGTGTGAAACGACTCTCGTCCTTTGAATGGGAAATGTTTTGTGCCAGGTCATGGCTCGAGCATTTTAGCTTTAGGCCGAAGGAAGCTCCAAGCTGGACCAGAAAGGTTGCCTTTCGGGGACGGACTCTCGAGTGGACTCACTGTGTTAAGCCCTCGCAAATCTACTCAAATCATATTACACGAAGAAAGGGACGATATGTGATTTTTGGAGCTTAAGCACCGGTTGAATGGAGGAAAAGTGAAAATAGATACTTGAGTTCAAGTGGTTCGGTATGGATAAACTGTTTATCTGGCGCCATCGCTGCAGCATGCGAGGTCGAGCGAAATGAGCCATGAAACAAAGACACTAATCCTTCGGAATGCCATCGAAAGATCACCGATTGGGCATTGTTCCCATTCTTGTGGCAAATTGATGAAATACAAATAAACCAAATGCTCGAGTAGGAGGATTAACATCCTTGCCTGTAGCTATGGTTTTCAGCTATGAAATGGCTCCTTAAAAACTGGAACATCTTTTAATTAGTGAAAATACTGGCAGTACAACGAACCTACTTATATGCTACGGTCTTGTGCTAATGAATGCGCTTTTTTAACTCCACACATGCACACATCTCATCAGCATCATCATCAGAAACAGAACTCATTCATTACCATACAAAGAACCCTCTCAGTCCCTTCAGAAAACAAAATCTCTTAGAAAACAGTGCCCCAACCACCCCAGTCAGTGCAATCCGATTTCATGCGCTTCAATTCCTCCCGCACTAGCGACAGACGTGGAGAGATCGTGTACACACATACGATTTTTATGTATGATTTCCCAACCTTGCATCGTCTGTTGCGGAAACAGCTTCCGGCCCACCCATCTGCAAACGCGTACTCCCGCTCTTCATCATAAATAGAACGAAAAATTTGCTATTTTACTTTTTATTCATATTTTTTCGGGACACGTCTCGAGGGTTAAAATACTTGAAAATGAAAAATTTACGCCACCCGAATGAATCGTTGGATCTGGTGAAATTGTGCGGGGTTTTGCAAGTACGTTTGGTTGGAAATTCAAAGATATGCTCACTTCTCGTCTTGTATCCAGCGATACATTTCGTGTGTTCATATTTGATTAATTTTGACTTATGTTGCAAGGGATGTGCGGATAATTTAATTCCTTTCCGGCTATTTTTCACTTACTATCAAATTGTTAATTTAATTTATCATTAAGGTTACATCTAAACATCTAACACTATATTGACAACCACATTACACGGTTCGAAGCCAGAAGCCACATCTCTGAATCCTCGGTCATTTTGAACCAGTGCGCCCACTTAGTGCGCTGTGATCCCCGCCTTCTTGAACCCACCGTTTCGAAAGCGAATACCCTCTTTGCAGCATTCTTGTAACATGCCGTGCCCATAGTATCCTTCCAACCTTTGACACCTTCTGAATACTGGGTTCGCCGTAGAGTTGGTCGAGCTCGTGATTCATTCTTCGCCGCAACACACCGTTCTCTTGCACACCGCCAAAGATGGCCCTAAGCACGAGTCTCTCAAATACACTCCGAGTGCATGCAAGTTCTCATCGAACATGATTCAAGCTTTACGTTCGTAGAGAACTACCGGTTTATGAGCGTTTTGTGCATGATGTATCAAAACTAAAAATGTGGCGCAATTTTTGTGCTTATTTTACACCTCCGGCCCAATTTGAAAAAAAATCCCTAGGAGGAATTTCAAGAAATCTTGATTTAAAGGTTTTAGTAAAGAAATTTCAAAATAATCCATCTTTGAATTAAACAATATTACTACAGTACCTACAAAAATGTCCAAAGTTCGAGTTTTAAACCAGTTTGTATTTGTTGCCGTAATAACAATAACAATTCAATGTATTTCAATTCAGTGTTTATGGAAGATAAGTAAAACGAGAGTGAATGTAACATAATAGAAATTTGAAGCTAAAACATGTGATTGTTGTCACAGCACTTAATAACCGATCGTTGCGAATGTGAGATGATTTGGGTGCTTTGTACCGCTGCTAAATCTCCTCGAAATTCGAATGAACTGACTCGGAAGCTTGTGCGATATGCAAGCCTAGACCTCTACCGGTTTCCCTGCAGAAATCTGGAATAGGATATTTCAAAATATGGTACTTCGAAGTAAATAGAAGCTGCAGTTTTTCACAGTTACTGACTAAATCATCGATTGCTTCTTCAAACCATGCTCGAGTTTGAAAAAAAAGCATTTGGCGTACACGTTTTTGAAATCATTCAGAACCAGATAATTGTTATATTCATTAGAAATTTGTTACAGTTTAAGTAGAATTACCTACCGTGACATAATCCATAAGATCGGGTGTTCCAGAGGTGAGCCAGCCAAGGGCTGAATTCAATTCAAGATCGGGATTGTCTGTCAAACATTTGGAAGTTGATGCCTCATCTGTGCTTGATTCACCCATAAGTCTACCCACTCTGGCGCCCTTTCATCCAGGAACTTGAAAATTGTGTTGGAGATCCCAAGTGTGATGTGCAGTGGTGGAGGCGGGCAAAGGTTTAAGATTTTGTTTTCGTCATTACCGAAAAACAGAGGGGCATGCACACAGCCTGCGAAATTCTTCACCTTTCTTGTACAATTTTGCTTGATTAATTATTTATTTTATTATTCTCAATTTTGCTTGATGCTACCTTTGGTTCTCGATATACAATTCGATATACCGAGCTACTCTTGTAGGCTGCGCAGTATGGACAAAGGTTCTTCGAGGAGTGCGCCATTATGCCAATTATAATGTTTATAATTTAGTTAGAGGTTCCCAGCGACCATGTATTCGAGCTCGTGCAATTTTTTATAGTTTTGTCCAAATTAGAGAGATAATTTCGTACTTTTCCGCGAGGATTGGTGAAGGTGCAATGATGAAGAGTTTTTTAGACCACCATCCTTGAACTCATTGCTCGCCCGATTTCCAATTTGCGAGGCAATCACCGATAAAGTGGTCTTGAAAAAGATCCTACCTCCACCAATTTCAATTTTACAAAAAAATCATATCCAACTGTTGGTCTTGAACACTTTTTTGCGTATCAGGTTAGGTACACCAGAGCAATATACAACAACCTCATCCGATGAACATCCTACCTTTCTTGTGGTGATGGACAAACAAATCCTTAAGCTATTGGTTCCTTTCCACCTTCCTTTCCAGTTCTCGCACACATCTGGTTCGATCTTTACTCCCGATGCTCGTATACTTTTTATCACACTTAACCTTCTTCGGATATTAGAAAAAACTTACGAATAAGATGTTGGGGTCATATTGACCCAGAAATGTAAATGCTTATAAAACAGACAAATTTTAACCGAATTGCAAAGTTTATATACCGTTCGAAAGATAAACTCATCAATTTTGTGGCTATGTGGTGATATGCTTGTTCTGGAGACAATGGCCACCGGGAAACGATTTCCACGGGGACCTTGTCGGTCATATAAGGGGAACATAAAAATCGCTCCATATATGCCATTCGATCGCTAATTCTTCATAGATTCTGTTAAAACGGTAATATATGGTCCATGAGAGGGCTTCCGATGAAAGTGGCCACTCCTGGTACATGCAAGGTTCCCCCGGGGAACCCGCAGGAAGGGACATTTCCGTTTTAGCACCAAAATATACCGTGCGGCGGCTCTGTCGTCATGATTTTCCACAAAATATATGATAATGCGTTTGAAATCGCTAAGGGACCACATTGGCCACTCTTGGAGCCTATGAGGTGCCCCCGTGGAACCCGTAAAAGGGGACATTTCCGTTTTAACACCAAAATATGTCGTGCGATAGCTCTTTCGTCATGATTTTCCACAAAATAGATGATTATGCGCTCGAAATCGATAATTGGCCACATTGGCCACTCTTGGAGCCCATGAGGTGCCCTCGGGAAACCCGTAAAAGGCGACATTTCCGTTTTAACACCAAAATATGTCGTGTGGCGACTCTTTTATCATGATTTTCCACCAAACAGATGATCATGCGCTTGAAATCGATAAATGACCACATTGGCCACTCCTTGTATATGCAAGGTGCACTCGGGAAATCCGTTAAAGAGGACATTTCCGTTTTAACACCTAAATATGCCGTGCGGCAGCTCTTTCGTCATGATTTTCCACAAAATAGATGGTTATGCGCTTGAAATCGATAATTGACCACATTGGCCGCTCTTGGAGTCTACCAGGGGCCCCCAGGGAACCCGTAGAATGGGATATTTCCGCTTTAACACCGAAATATGCCGAGCAGCGACTCTCTCGGTGTGTTTTCCCACCAAAGAGATGGTTATTCGCTCGAAATCAATAAGTGATCACATTGGCCACTCTTGAACCACATTGGCTACATTTGAAACCTATGAGGCTCCCTCGGAGAACACGTAGAAGATGATATTTTCGTTTAACACCGAAATATGTCGTGCGGCGGCTCTTTCGTCATGATTTTCCACAAAATAGATGATTATGCGCTTGAAATCGATAAGTGACCACATTGGCCACTCTTGGAACCAATGAGATGCCCACGGGGCACCCGTAGATGGTGACATTTCCGTTTTTATACCGAAATGAATAAGTGACCACATTTTCCATTTTAGAACCTATGAAGTACCGCCGTGGAGCTCATAGGAGAGGACATTTCCGTTCTTACTCTTACTCTTACTTAGGGCCGATGCCCACGTAGCGTGTTTTCAAGCTGCGTGCACGCCGCGTCCTCGCAAGGTATCCGGCATCAAATGTAGTCGTGCACACGTTTACGTGTGCATTAATCCATTTGATGCTGGGTACCTTGCGTGAACGCGGCGTGCAAGCAGCGTGAAAAAACTTTACGTGGACATCGGCCCTTAAAGACATGCCGTGCAGCGGCTCTTTCACTATAATTTTCCATCAAATAGTTGGTAATGCTCTTGAAATCTAATATCAACCCGGGGGAACCCCAGGCCCAATTTCGGTAATTGTGGAGAGCCTTGAAGAATTCATTGAAAGTGTCTGTGCACACAAAATCTAACTCACTTTTGAGGTACTTTTCCTCAACCGAATTGCTCGCAGTAAATAGGATTCGATGAAAATCCTGTCTCATTGTTTCCTATTGAAAATTGGCCAGATCGGACTATGGGCTCCAAAGTTATGGCTAATTAAATACTAATTTCAGCAGCTACATAGGAAAATCACTTTTCTGGCACTTATGCTCATCCGATTGGCTTGCAATAAGTTGCGTTCAGCAGAAAGTTTTAGAATGCAAATAAACAAATATGAAAAATAAGAGCTATCTACCTATTAGTTACTATGTCTGAAACTTGATTATGCATATGTACAACATGTGATAGATTTAGTTCGGAAAAGGAATTGGTAACCGCCCCTTCGGTGGGGTTTGATCCCACGACCCCAGTTCGCATGACAGGTGCTTTCCCTACTAAGCTACGAAGGACCTCCGTCGTCCACCGCAGCTTAGCGGGTACTGATGAAACCAAATTCCCAGCACCTGGTACCAGCCGATCTCTCGCAATACATTTTCAGAACTAACTCTCTCATATGTATTTTTGTACACATGCCAGCCAAGTAGGATGAGTATTTAGTATTGTCCGGCTCCTACATACTTGCTTCATCAGCAACGGCGCTCAATGATGTAGGGTTGTGTGAGGTAGTGCCAGTTTGGTCGTCAGATCCCGACCCAACCACTTGGGGCGAACTGGGGTCGTGGGATCAAACCCCACCGAAGGGGCGGTTACCCTCCAATACCTTTTCCGAACAAAATCTATCACATGTTGTACATATGCATAATCAAGTTTCAGAGATAGTAACTAATTTCCACTCCGGGTGGCTTAATACCCGGAATATAGGCAATTAACTTTGAATGTACTACCTATTAGTGTTATATTAGACTTTTCTTATATATTTCTTAACCCTTTTGAACGAACGATAAATGCACCATAACCACTAGGTAGATTAATCTTGTTTTTTTTTTTATCAAATAGGTAATTCATTCTGAACTTAATATCTACAACCTACAAGGTACCCGCAGGAGTCTCACAGAAAGAGAGATTTTTTTATATCAAAATGTTGCGTTTTCGTATCATTGTCGACGGCGATCGGTGAAAACCTCAAACTTCTATGAGTCGATATTGAAGGGACCATCGACTAATGGTAATATCGAGATGCGGAATAGAAAATCCTTGGAGAGCTGTTCGAAGGAATCATCACAGTAGCCCAGAAACTACTTTTTAATTTGACTCAGTATACTCAATTTCAAATGAAGAACAATTTCAAAAGCATAACCAACTTTTTGAAGACTTGTGGCCAGGGTAGACAATGATAAACGAAGATAGAGCTGCCGCAAGCGGCACAGTACATTTGATATAACCATGAAAATGTCCTCTCCTACGGGTTCGCAGGGCATCTCAAAGGTTCCGAGAGTAGACAATATCACTAATCAACTGCAAGCACATGACCATCTGTTTGGTAGAAAATAACAAAGAAAGAGCCACAGCACGGCATATTTTGGTGTTAAAATGGAAATGTACTCTTCTACGGGCTCCCGGGGGCACCTCATAGGTTCTAAGGGTGGACAATATGTCAATAATCGATGTCGAGGGCACCTACTTGGAGGAAAATCACGACGAAAGAGCCACCGCATAACATATGTTGGTGTAAAAATGGAAATGCCATCTTCTACGTGTTCTCTGAGGGAGCCTCATAAGTTTCAAATGTAGCCAATGTGGTCGCTTATCGATTTCGAGCGCACGTCCATCTGTTCAATGGGAAAACACCAAAAGAGCCGCCGCACGGCTTATATTGGTGTAAAAATGGAAATGTCCCCTTCTACGGGTTCCTTGGGGCCCCCTCATAGGTTCCAGGCGTTGCCAATGTGGTCACTTATCGATTTCAAGCGCATAATCATCTATTTTGTGGAAAATCATGACGAAAGAGACGCCGCACGGCATATTTTGGTGCAAAGATGGAAATGTCTTCTCATACGGAATACCCGGGGGCACCTTGCTTGTACTAGGAGTGGCCAATGTGGTCATTTATCGATTTCAAGCGCATGACCATCTGTTTGGTGGAAACTCATGACAAAAGAGCCGCCGCACGTCATATTTTGATGCGACAACGGAAATATCCCCTCCTGCGGGTTCCCCGGGGCGCCTTGCATGCACCAGGAGTGGCCAATGTGGTCATTTATCGATTTCAAGCGCATAAACATCTGTTTGGTGGAAAATCATGACAAAAGAGCCGCCGCACGGCATTTTTTGGTGCTAAACTGGAAATGTCCCCTCCTGCGGGTTCCCCGGGGGCACCTTGTATGTACCAGGAGTGGCCAATGTGGTCTTTTATCGATTTCAAGCGCAATATCATCTATTTGGTGGAGAATCATGACAAAAGAGCCGCCGCACGGCATATTTTGGTGATAAAACGGAAATGTCCCCTCCTGCGAGTTCCCCGGGGGCACCTTGCATGTACCAGGAGTGGCCAATGTGGTCTTTCGTCGATTTCAAGCACATTATCATCTATTTTGTGGAAAATCATGACGACAGAGCCGCCGCACGGTATATTTTGGTGCGACAACGGAAATGTCCCCTCCTGCGGATACCCCGGGGGCACCTTGCATGTACCAGGAGTGGCCAATGTGGTCACTTATCGATTTCAAGCGCATAACCATCTGATTGGTGGAAAATCATGACAAAAGAGCCGCCGCACGGCATATTTTGGTGCTAAAACGGAAATGTCCCCTCCTGCGGGTTCCCCGGGGGCACCTTGCATGTACCAGGAGTGGCCAATGTGGTCTTTTATCGATTTCAAGCGCATTATTATCTATTTTGTGGAAAATCATGACGACAGAGCCGCCGCACGGTATATTTTGGTGCTAAAACGGAAATGTCCCCTCCTGCGGGTTCCCCGGGGGCACCTTGCATGTACCAGGAGTGGCCACTTTCGTCGGAAGCCCTCTCATGGACCATACATTACCGTTTTAAGAGAATATATGAAGAATTAGCGATCGAATGGCATATATGGGGCGATTTTCATGCTCCCCTTATATGACCGACAAGGTCCCCGTGGAAGTCGTTTCCCGGTGGCCATTGTCTCCAGAACCAGCATATCACCACATAGCCACAAAATTGATGAGTTTATCTTTCGAACGGTATATAAACTTTGTAATTCGGTTATAATTTGACTGTTTTATAAGCATTTACATTTCTGGGTCAATATGACCCTAACATCTTATTCGTAACTTTTTTTGTGGGGTCGTTCCTGTTGCCCCTTAAATACTTTTTTCATGTCAGATGCTTCATTTCCACAAAATATTAAAAGTCAAGAAATTTCAGAACGATCGGATTATCAGGTAAAAAGTTATTCTACTTTGAAATTTCGTTTTGGGTCATATTGACCCCAACATCTTACTAGGGTTAAATATTGATTAAATTACATAACACACATTTTGTTTCAAATGAATTACTAACTACCCAAGATTTTCCTCATGCCCAGGTTATTCTCGCCTTTAGCCTTAAACAAAGAATCCGCACGTAGATTCTTGAAAGTTTCTGGAACAGATGTGTCCTTTTTGATGACAGACGGTTTCTCACGAAGATTTTGAAGAATGACTTTGCAATCTTGATGGATCAGATATTAATTCTTTAATATTAGGTGATCAGGCCGATACAAATATTCAAAATCTATTTTGCCCCCCCCCCCCCTCGAATTTTTTTGCCAAAATAAAATTTGGATAATTTTGAGGATTTTCAAAACATTCTTTAACAAATCCGAGGTTTTTTTTTAATTTTTTTTTTTTTCATTTTAATATTTATTTTTTATTATCCCTGCCCCTCCTTGACCTTTTGGAGACCAGTATGACAAAAAGTTAATTAAATATTTGTATCGGCCTTAATTGAAAAAAAAAAAAAAAACCTTTTACCATGCGTATCCGACTATGAGCGCATATTCAAACCCTGGCAAATTGCTTTTACCCTCACGTGTACCGGCTGCGTCACAAATTTCACATTTGCACATATCCTGTGATCGTTTGACGACTGAATTTTTGAGATTGTAACTGTGAATCTTTGGAACCCTTGTGTATCCCTTGCTGTATGCCACACACGCCACGCGACATGCTCCACAGATGACCGACAGATACCAGTTTTCTTTGATTTCAAAATCTTGCTGAAATTTTCGGACTACAACCCTTGTACTTTTACTTATAGGTCGAAGCGACGATCCATTCGATAGACAAAGTATGCAAACGAGATTTCTGTTTTTTTTCGTGAAGATTCATTTTGAAAGCAACAATCCGCACACAATATACTCACAGAAAAACAAAAACAGATGATTCAATTTGCGCAAGCAATTTTTCACTTCTCAAACTTCATTTTATTTTACAAGCCTACTTTGATGCTCGTCTGTGAGGATTAAATGAATGATTTTATGCAATTTCCACAAAAACCTCTATATAATATAATACTATATATAATAGCCCTGTTTGTCTGTCCGGTGACTTGCCAACCAGACGCAGCACGCGGGAAATTCTCACAAATATAAAATTTTTGACAATTCAATTCTTTTTTACTATCAAATGCAGATAACTAAACCAGTGACAACCTTAGACAACCAGACACAGCATTTGATGAAAAAAATCACAGGCAACAGACGTTGAAAATTTTGATTTTTTTAATGCATGAATCAATGAACCGTTTTTATTGAAAAAAACTCAAAGGTGCAGCCCATTCAGGTTGTACGCAAAGGTGACGTTGAACTACGTAGCTGTATGTAATGAACAGGTTTTCGACTTTTCTGTGCGATGAGACCAAAGCAATCCTTTGTCAAGCCCAGGATGAATCGCTGCTTTCGTTGTTTATCCTGTGCTCCTGAGGTTGAATGAGCATTACAAACCCTGGTTATGTATATAATTTTTAGACCATCATTTGAAAAGGAAGACAAAAAAAACAAAAAATTGAATTTTCAAATAATCGAGGATGAACAACACTCTCAAGCGTTCACATATCCAAATTATCAATTGATAAAAACTCGATAGAGAGTAAGAATTGATCGATAATTGTATCTTGATTCTAAATATTGGTAAATGCTACTTTTAAACTTATTTTCCTATAACACTTATAACACCTAAACACAATGCCAAACATCCGATTGAACTTCATTGTTGACATTAAATTGGTATTAGATAAGTTTAGGGTTTACATTAAAATGATAATTTCTTGTTTATTACCAATCGATTCCAAAATTTGAAAGATTATCGCCGATGACAACTCGCCTACTTTTCACACCTGAGAAGTTATCAAATAAAAATTCCAATAATTATGGTTTGAGAGTGATTCAGCACAACCCTGACTGATAAAGCGTCTCCACTAGACTGGCCAGCTTAGTTTGGGGAGAAAAAAAATTGTTGAATTCCACGGGGCAGTCCCCATGGTTGTGTCTTAGGTGAGAAAATCAATCTCTCAAAATTTCAGCTCAATCGCTTGTTGCATAAGCTGGCGCAATTGATTTGAAGTTTGTATGGGGATTTCAGTCAAAATGTATAAGAAAATACACCTCCGTCACTTATTCGATCTGGAAATTGTTTCTGATTGCTCCATTGAGCTCAGATTTGCAAAAAGGGCAGTTGGTATGCTACAGAACAATTTCACAGAACGTTGTACGATGACTAAATTAACTGGAGCTGAAATTTTGAGAGATTGATTTTCTCACCCAAAGACACAATCCTGGGGGGCGCCCCGTGGAATTCGATAACTTTTTGTTAATAAATTAACGTTCAAGTCGGGTGGTTTAATCCCCGGAAATAGGCAATTAACTTTGATTGAACTGAACTTTTTGTTTCCTGGGCCAGTCTACTCTCCACGTTAAATCTCGGAAATCCATCTTCCAGTACGAATTTTTCAAAATTTCAAAAACCACTGACACGATTCAATTTTATAACAGTTGAATCTCTACACTTCATGGGATGCTTTGAGCATGTTTTAGCTCTCGTCCAAATTGATAAAATGGCGACAAATCACATGGACATTAACTGGAACAGAGACTAAGCGCCTGCCACTAAGTCAGTCTAAAGCCCCAGTGCCTCATTACAAAAAAGCCCATCGTGGAAGCTGGGCTGTCAACGGCGTTTGGTGCTCATCCTATGGAGTAAGTCAGAGCAGACGCAGTAAAGAAGTTATAATTGCTTCACGTGAGTTGCGTCGGACTATTCGTTTACTCCGGAAGACAACTAGGAATCAGTAAACGAGCGGAGAAAAGTTTCTCATAACGCATCCACTGCAGCAGCGAAGAAGATTTCGAGCCCCTCTACTGGCATCAATAGACGTAAGCGAGAAGCTGCCGTCAAACGCCCCAAGCTTTCGAGAGAAAACGCGCGTGTAAGTTAGCAGAAACGAACTGCACCAGCTAAAAGCCTTGCAAGTTGCATTAATTTGACGTCTATGCTGGATTGAAGTTTCCTGTTAGCCTTGCGAACAAAGGCGCAGAATCCAGAGATTGCGAGATAGATTCTTGATTTGATCTAGGATGTTTTCGAGTGGGAAACATTCTCAACACTCTGGGCGTAGTGTTTCCATTGACTTTGTCACATACTCATGCAAAGCTTTCAATTTATAACTAAAGAAATGCTAATAGATAACTAAGTTGAAAAGCAGGCCAAGTTTCAGTTGGAATGTAGTGCTATGGGAGAAAAAGCCTGCAAATTGCGATGCACGTACGCGATTCACTGATTCAACGAAACCGAATGCTAAGCTGTAAGCAAGTTTTCAATAGTAAATATTATCATACATAAATATTGTAACACACTGAAGTCGGTTTTTACGCGGAGGATATGGACCGCGTAAATTAAAACAACGTGAAAAACCGCGAAAATCCCAAAATATGTCTGAATGAACCACGGAAATCCCAAGATTCGAGTGAAAAAAATCGTATAAAAAGCGATTCGAGTAAAAATAACCGCGTAAAAAGCTACTTCAGTGTACACTGGGTATGAAGCGTTGACTCTTCCTTAATCGAATGGTCCAAGAAAATTGAAAATCCACCGAGAAACGGCTGAGATATTAACAGTCAAAGTCTATTATATAAATATTTTCGTGACGTTTTTCGATTTTTTGCAATCGTAAAGTGTACCCCAATATAGAAAAGACAGACGTAGTTCTACGTCAAAAAAATGCCGCGGGCGCTACTGCGTCCAAAAATAAACTAGTTATTTATAATTAATGAAAAAATCATATAGTATGCCCTATATAAAAACATACTGTTGCCACAACTGACACCGGCAACACTGTCCACCGAGCCTTCACTGTAACGCATGGAAAGCTCCCTTTATTAACCTTCTGTCTGTGCTCAAAAAAACTTACGTTGTCTGTGCTCTGGGGTCAAATTGACCCCAAATTGAAATTGCTATAACTTTTTTAATGCTTGGCCAATTTTGGATTTTTGGGGCTGTTTCGAAAGATAATTTAATCATCTTTCAGGTCGTTACAAAAGATTAACTATTGGTGGGCGGGTACATCGTGGGGAGGGGTTTTAGTGAACAAGGTTATAAAACCAGAGATTTTTCATGATTATTTTACTTATATCCGAAAATCCTACCCATTTTGAACTGCACCTTTTTTAAAAAGGTTATGCAGGAAGGCATGTGCTCTGGCATGAGGCATTGATAAGTTTAGAACTCGGCCGCCAGGTGGTGGTATATTTAAATTCATTATTTTGGAGTACTTAAGATATTCCGATATATAGAATTCTCCTCAGTGAAAATATTCTTATCGCACAAATTCAAAAATTGGAAGACGTACTCATTATATTGAGCACCGCTTTGTAGTGCTAGACATCCTGAACAATATTGCCGAATACAACTTGAGTGTAGGTATGATAGATCTCAAGCTAAAGCAATATTTCATATATGCAAGAATATTGCAAGTCCGCTAGCGCCGCCTATTTGTAAATTTCCTAATTATTCATTTCGTCACATATGTCATATGACAGTCCATTCCCACCAGACGAACTTTATTAAAGACGTCATTTTTACAAATTTCAAATTCGTGCGATAAGAACATTTACAATGAGGAAAATTCCATATATCGGAATTACTTGAGTAGTCTAAATTAATGAATTCAAATATATCGCCACCTAGCGACCAAGCTCTAAACTAATCAATGCCTCATATCAAAGCACACGCTTTCCTGCATAACCTTTTTGAAAAGGTGCAGTTCAAAATGGGTAGGATTTTCAGATATAAGCAAAATAAGCATGAAAAATCACTATTTTCGTACCCTTTTTACGAAAACCCCTCCCCGCGATGTACCCGCCCACCTATAGTCAATCTTTTGTAACGACCTGAAAGATGATTAAATTATCTTTCGAAACAGCCCCAAAAATCCAAAATTGGTCAAGCATTAAAAAAGTTATAGCATTTCAATTTAAATAATTTGACCCCAGAGCACAGACAACGTAAGTTTTTTGAAAAAAGTACACTGTAGCGCATATTTTTAAGATTTTTGAAGTGAATTTGCACCTAGGAGACAGATCTCGGCGAGTTTTACCAAACTACCAAAAATTACTAGAATCGGTTGAAAATTAAAAAAAAGGCAGCCACTCAAAGTGGCCTGGGGTCATATTGACCCCAGAGCACAGACAAAAGGTTAACACTGGCAGATGTAGCAAGGTGTTGTTTATGATATGGCTACATGCCGAATGTTTACCTTTGAGATAGTTAGAACGTTTGAGAAGAGAAGTAGGCCTTGGCTAGGGCTGACAATAGTCATCGTCATAGCACGAAATTCCACAGTAGCGACGAGTTGCAGTGTCTTCATTGCTACTCTACACATCGTCAATGACGCGCACGACGTTAGCTTTCGTAGTGTAACCAAATCGTCATAACGACATCGAAGAACGAAGACTTCATATCGTTATTCTTCAAGCGGCAGCTGCCATGCGAAGATTTGTACTAATCCTTTGTAATAATGAATTTGAAGCTACGTATGAAAGCGGTATGAATGTTATTGATACATTTATGTTACCAAAGTTCCTACTAATTGTTTATTTGAGACGCTATTATGTTTTTAACCAGTCCATCTATAGTGACGTGCAATCAATTGTGTGAAGAAATGACAACAAAAATCGTCATAACTTTTGGCTGCGCGACTATCGTCGTGGTACGCATGCGGCGCGAAGAAAACGAATACAGGGGTTAGACAAAAAGGTTGAGATAGGTAAAATTATGTCGAAATTCAAATCATCATAACTTTGCGTACAATAATCCGATTTTGATAAAATCAGGACCATCAGAACCGGACGCTTTTCTAGTATACTGTCCTCCTGCAAAACCTAAGATTGGTCTTTGGCCACCGTAGATGTTCCGGGTTTTCCGAAGGTATGTTCAAGATGCATTTTTTCCACTGCTTGTCATTTTATGTGACGTTTACTTTCATCATGTTTTATGCTTTCTCCAAAAACTAGAACTAATATGCCGGCCAATGGTATTTGTAGATCGAGAATCCATCAAAACTACGCGGAGACATGGCCATTTCCGTAAAAACGGTTCCGGAAACATGAAGAAATGATAACAGATCGGTATAATGCAAATATGGGTATCTATCTATGTTCATGGCTTTGCGAGACGATGATTACAGACACATTTCCAGAAAGATAGTGTCCACTGCTACCCTTATAGCACGTTCCAAGGGCCTTCCAGGAGGGGCCGATTTTGGCACCGTCTGGAACTATGCATATATGGGTGTCAAAATTCATGTTTTCCCAATACGATGAATATAGTATCTTCATTAAAGATACATTATGGTGACAGTAAGACTCTCTGGCCAATTTGTAACAGGTTCCGGGTGTTCTGCGAAAGTGACATTTATTCAGGGTGTATGGCCAATCTCGTACCGATTTTACGAAAATGGCCATATCTTTGCGTATACCAAACGAATTTTCGATCTGCAGCCAGCATTGGTCAGCATATTAGTTCTAGTTTCCAGGGAGAGTAGAAAACATGATGGCAGTAAACGTCAGATAAAATGGCAAGCAGAAGAAAAAAATGCATTTTTAACATATCCTCGGAAAACCCGGAACATCTCCGGTGGCCAAGGGCCAATCTGATGTATTGCATGGGGACAGTATACTATAAGAGAATCCGCGTCCGAAGGTCCCGGTTTCATCGAAATCGGATCATTCTACGCAAAGTTATGCTGATTTGAACTTCGACAAAATTTTGCCTATCTCGCTTAACTTTTCAAAAGGTCCTAAGTAACATTTTTTCATGAATTAATTTGAATACAGCAATCAATAGCTTTCATGTTGTTCTGTTGATTGCGCTATTCAAATTAATTCATGAAAAAAATGTTACTTAGGTCCTTTTAAAAAGTTAAGCGAGCTATCTCAACCTTTTTGTCTAACCCCGGTAGGTGTTGCGTCGTGCAATGTTATGACGAAGACTAATTTTTTTTTTGCTTTCTCCATACGACGAGAATGACTATTGTCAGCCCTAGGCCAAACTAGAAGTGTTTTCTGTGTAGTTGTCATTTTTTTCAAATATTTTCCATTTCTTTCGGAAATTGAAAAATTGATTTACAAAGTAATGAAGTGGTTGCAGTTTTTATGCAAACACCCTGATCAAACAGACTTTACTCGCAGATGCTCCTGGACGTTGTTGTATTTCAAGGATTTTTCCGAACAACAACATCAAGCTCGTGCAGTTGCTGTATGTCGCTAGGAGCTCGTTAAGTATCAGTTTATTTCTCATGTATTAGATTCCTAGATGTTTGAGATTCTTCTCCGAGTCCGCTTTTGTTTATGATTAACCCGTTTCGGTCTGACCTAGAAATCAAAATTGAAATAACCCGTGTAGGCTCATTTTTCGTCCGATTGCCATGAAATTTTCAGGGAAGAAGCGTCATCATGTCTATTTTTTGGTACAAGACTTGATTTTAACATGGTGCCAATCCGGCCGGATTTATCAAGGGGGGGTCCTGGGTCAGATGCAGTCAAAAACGGGCCATTTTTTTAAAACCATTGATAAATGAACGAAAGTGACCAGAATGCTGATGCTAACGTGGTCAATCATCATTGACCAGCATCAGAAGTTAGTTTTGATACATTTGAATCACCAGAACATGGTTCCGGATGTTCCGGGAACCTGGTTCCCTGGGGTGGTGGACACTTTTCAAGTGGACACAACCCAGTCTTGCGACATATCAAACTTCATGGTTTTGCAAGAGAATCCTAATAGATGAATTTTTGGGACGTTTTGGACACATTAGCCACATCCGGAAGTGTTCCCGGGAGCCTGGTTCCCTCAAGGAAGTGGACAAATCTCGATTAGCACCGAAACCCATCTTGCGACATATCAAACTCCATGATTTTGAAATACAAGCTCAATAGATGAGTTTTTGAGAGGATTTGGACACAGTGGCCACGTTCGGAAGTGTTCCCGGGAACCTGGTTCCCTCAGGGAAGTGGACAAATTTTGATTAGCACCGAAACCCATCTTGCGACATATCAAACTCCATGATTTTGGAAGACAAGCTCAACAGATGAGATTTTGAGAGATTTTGGACACATTGGCCACGTTCGGAAGTGTTCCCGGGAGCCTGGTTCCCTTAGGAAAGCGGACAAATTTCGATAAGCTCCGAAACCCATCTTGCGACACATCAAACTCCATGGTTTTGAAAGACAAACTCAATTAATGGGTTTTTGAGAGATTTTGGACACAATGGCCACGTCCGGGAGTGTTCCCGGGAACCTGGTTCCCTCAAGAAAGTGGACAAATCTTGTCTAGCACCAAAACCCATCTTGCGACATATCAAACTCCATGATTTTGAAAGTCAAGCTAAATATATGAGTTTTTGAGAGATTTTGGACACATTGGCCACGTTCGGAAGTGTTCCCGGGAGCCTGGTTCCCTTAGGGAAGCGGACAAATTTCGATTAGCACCGAAACCCATCTTGCGACACATCAAACTCCATGGTTTTGAAAGACAAACTCAATTAATGGGTTTTTGAGAGATTTTGGACACATTGGCCACGTCCGGGAGTGTTCCCGGGAACATGGTTCCCTCAAGAAAGTGGACAAATCTTGCCTAGCACCAAAACCCATTTTGCGACATATCAAACTCCATGATTTTGAAAGACAAGCTCAATAGATTGGTTTTTAAGAGATTTTGGGCACATTGGCCACATCCAAAATGTTCCCAGAAGCCTGGTTCCCTCAAGAAATTGGACAATTCCCGTCTAGCACCAAAACTCATCTTGTGACATGTCAAACTCCATAATTTTGTAAGACAAGCTCAATAGATGAATTTTTTAGAAATTTTGGAAACATCGGCCACGTCCGGAAGTGTTCCCGGGAGCCTGGTTCCCTCAGGTAAGCGGACAAATATTGATAAGCACCGAAACCCATCTTGCGACACATCAAACTCCATGGTTTTGAAAGACAAGCTCAATACATTGGTTTTTGAGAGATTTTTGACACATTGGCCACGTCCGGAAGTGTTCCCGGGAGCCTGGTTCCCTCCGGGAAGCGAACAAATTTAGATTACCGCCGGAACCCATCTTGCGGCATGCCAAACTCCATGATTTTGAAAGACAAGCTCAATAGATGAATTTTTGAGAGATTTTGGACACATTGGCCACGTTCGGAAGTGTTCCCGGAAGTCTGGTTCCCTCAGGTAAGCGGACAAATATTGATAAGCACCGAAACCCATCTTGCGACACATCAAACTCCATGGTTTTGAAAGACAAGCTCAATACATTGGTTTTTGAGAGATTTTTGACACATTGGCCACGTCCGGAAGTGTTCTCAGGAACCTGGTTCCCTCCGGGAAGCGAACAAATTTAGATTACCGCCGGAACCCATCTAGCGGCATGCCAAACTCCATAATTTTGTAAGACAAGCTCAATAAATGAATTTTTTAGAAATTTTGGACACATCGGCCACGTCCGGAAGTGTTCCCGGGAGCCTGGTTCCCTCAGGGAAGCGAACAAATTTAGATTACCGCCGGAACCCATCTTGCGGCATGCCAAACTCCATGATTTTGAAAGACAAGCTCAATAGATGAATTTTTGAGAGATTTTGGACACATTGGCCACGTTCGGAAGTGTTCCTGGAAGTCTGGTTCCCTCAGGTAAGCGGACAAATATTGATAAGCACCGAAACCCATCTTGCGACACATCAAACTCCATGGTTTTGAAAGACAAGCTCAATACATTGGTTTTTGAGAGATTTTTGACACATTGGCCACGTCCGGAAGTGTTCTCAGGAACCTGGTTCCCTCCGGGAAGCGAACAAATTTAGATTACCGCCGGAACCCATCTAGCGACATGTCAAACTCCATAATTTTGGAAGACAAGCTCAATAGATGAATTTTTGAGAAATTTTGGACACATCGGCCACGTCCGGAAGTGTTCCCGGGAGCCTGGTTCCCTCAGGGAAGCGAACAAATTTAGATTACCGCCGGAACCCATCTTGCGGCATGCCAAACTCCATGATTTTGAAAGACAAGCTCAATAGATGAATTTTTGAGAGATTTTGGACACATTGGCCACGTTCGGAAGTGTTCCCGGAAGTCTGGTTCCCTCAGGTAAGCGGACAAATATTGATAAGCACCGAAACCCATCTTGCGACACATCAAACTCCATGGTTTTGAAAGACAAGCTCAATACATTGGTTTTTGAGAGATTTTTGACACATTGGCCACGTCCGGAAGTGTTCTCAGGAACCTGGTTCCCTCAGGGAAGCGAACAAATTTAGATTACCGCCGGAACCCATCTTGCGGCATGCCAAACTCCATGATTTTGAAAGACAAGCTCAATAGATGAATTTTTGAGAGATTTTGGACACATTGGCCACGTTCGGAAGTGTTCCCGGAAGTCTGGTTCCCTCAGGGAAGCGGACAAGTATTGATAAGCACCGAAACCCATCTTGCGACACATCAAACTCCATGGTTTTGAAAGACAAGCTCAATACATTGGTTTTTGAGAGATTTTTGACACATTGGCCACGTCCGGAAGTGTTCTCAGGAACCTGGTTCCCTCAGGGAAGCGAACAAATTTAGATTACCGCCGGAACCCATCTTGCGGCATGCCAAACTCCATAATTTTGTAAGACAAGCTCAATAGATGAATTTTTGAGAGATTTTGGACACATTGGTCACGTTCGGAAGTGTTCCCGGAAGTCTTATTCCCTCAGGGAAGCGGACAAATATTGATAAGCACCGAAACCCATCTTGCGACACATCAAACTCCATGGTTTTGAGAAACAAGCACAATAGATGGATTTTTGAGAGATTTTTGACACATTGGCCACATCCGCAAGTGTTCCCAGGAACCTGGTTCCCTCAAGGATTTCGATTAGCACCGAAACCCATCTTGCGACAACCAAACTCCATGATTTTGAAAGACAAGTCCAATAGATGTTTTTTTTAGAGATTTTGGACACATTGGTCACGTCCGGAAGTGTTTCCGGGAAATTGGTTCCCTCAAGAAAGTGAACAAATTTTGCCTAGCACCAAAACCCATCTTGCGATATATCAAACTCCATAATTTTGAAAAACAAGCACAATACATGAATTTTTGAGAGATTTTAGACACACTGGCCATGTCCGGGAGCGTTCCCGGGAGTCTGGTTCTCTCAGCGAAGCGGTCATATTTTGATTGTCTCCAAAACCAATTTTGCGACATACCAAACTTTATTATTTTGCTTGACTTTCAAAATCATGGAGTATGTTACGTCACACGATGAGTTTCGGTACTAATCTAAATTTGTTTACTTTCTTGAGGGAACCAGGTTCCCAAGAACACTTCCGGTCGTAGCCAATATGTCAGAAATCTCAAAAAAAAAAATTCTTGTATTCAATTTGTCTTTCAAAATCGTGAAGTTTGATATGTCGCAAGACGGGTTTCGGTGCTAATCGAAATTTGTCCGCTGCCCTGAGGGAACTAGGCTTTTGGGAACACTTACGGACAAGGCCAATGTGTCCAAAACCTCTCAAAAAATCATGTGTTGTGCGTGTCTTTCAAAATCATGGAGTTTGATATGTCGCAAGGTGAATTTCGGTGCTAATCAAAATTTGTCCACTTCTCTGAGGGAACCAGGATCCCGGAAACACTTCCGGGTGTGGCCAATGTGTCCAAAACCTCTCAGAAGCTCATTAATTGAGCTTGTCTTTCAAAATCATGGAGTTTGGCATACCGCAAGATGGGTTCCGGCGCTAATCTAAATTTGTTCGCTTCCCTGAGGGAACCAGGCTCCCGGGAACACTTCCGGACGTGGCCGATGTGTCCAAAATCTCTCAAAAATTCATCTATTGGGCTTGTCTTCCAAAATTATGGAGTTTGATATGTCGCAAGATGGGTTTTGGTGCTAGGCGGGATTTGTCCACTTTCTTGAGGGAACCAGGTTCCCGGGAACACTTCCAAAGTGGTCAATGTGTCCAAAATCTTGCAAAAACTCATCTGTTGATTTTGTCTTCCAAAATCATGGAGTTTGATATGTCGCAAGATGGGTTTCGGTGCTAATCGAGATTTGTCCACTTCCTTGAGAGAACCAGGCTCCCGGGAACACTTCCGGATGTGGCTAATGTGTCCAAAACGTCCCAAAAATTCATCTATTAGGATTCTCTTGCAAAACCATGAAGTTTGATATGTCGCAAAACTGGGTTGTGTCCACTTGAAAAGTGTCCACCACCCCAGGGATACCCCAGGGAACCAGGTTCTCGGAACATCCGGAACCATGTTCTGGTGATTCAAATGTATCAAAACTAACTTCTGATGCTGGTCAATGATGATTGACCTCGTTTGCATCAGCATTCTGGTCACTTTCGTTCATTTATCAATGGTTTTAAAAAAATTACCCGTTTTTGACTGCATCTGACCCAGGACCCCCCCTTAATAAATCCGGCCGGATTGGCACCATGTTCAAATCAAGTCAAAAATAGACATGATGACGCTTCTTCCCTGAAAATTTCATGGCAATCGGACGAAAAATGAGCCTACACGGGTTATTTCAATTTTGATTTCTAGGTCAGACCGAAACGGGTTAAGGGTTAGCAGCATCAGCGGCACTGGTCAACCCATTGTTTCCCATATCGTAGCAAGCAACAGGAAAAAGATACACCATTGTGAGCGGTGTTTGAGCTGGTGCTTGAGTGGAGTTTTTCTTGCTTATACTGTAGAATCAACGTACTTTCAATGACCGCCATAGGATTATCAACATCGACGCAGCATTATCGTTGACATCAAGCAAGAGTAGTACGTTCGTTTGACACACCAAGATGTCTTCATCTGGGCACCGTGCTGTGCGACTTGTACGACCAATTGAGAAACTAACTCCCAACATTCAACCAAGAAAATCGTCAACATTAACAGCACATTATTCCGAAAATCTGCGTTCCAAAGCAATGGAAACTTTACTGGTATAGTCGGCCCAGCAAACATCGAGCACCTGGCCGCTCAAAGTATTGATCGATTTGTCCAAAGTCAAGACCGCATCGTGCTTTCGTGCTGTGCGGTTCTACTCTCTCTCTTTGCTGAAGGAAGTTTTTAATACTACCCGAAGCTATTTTAATTTGAACAGTGCTTCTCAACGCTATTTGTACCTACTGATCCCGTTACGATCTTTGCAAGGACCAGTGCCCTAGTTTCTTGTGTGAGGCGAAGGGAATATTTTCTCCACTTACTTTGCAAAAATGGAAAATTTCTCCGAATGCTTCTAAAACTCAGCTTATAATTTTTCCACATTAGCCGAGAGTTTAATAAATAAAATTTTGAAAATGATCCTGAAGTCGCCTTCGTGGTATAGTACCAAAGAACTTCATAGAATTTCTAATATTGAGACATTGCAACAAATGTCCAAGAAAATAATTTCCAATTTAGACAAAAATCGTTGCAATCTTCTATTGCAACGATTAGCTCCTTGTACTCTTATTATAAATAAGGTTAATTTAAGTTTAAGTTGAAAACATTGTAATTCCTGCAAGGTTCAATTCAACCAGGGGAAAAATCCTAACTGCCAGAGGGTAATTGAAATGTATTAATAATAACTTAAAATGTAATATAGCAAATAAGGATGATAGTGTTAAGAAAACACGGAACACCTAGTCTGAGAGATGAATGCATGTAATAGATAATTAGCAAATAAAAAATAGTTAAAAAAATAAAAATAAATAAATTAATCCATTTAGGTACTTCAAATGCTATTTGCTCATACAAGTTAAGAATTTTCTTTCCAGATTAATGACGGATACCGTAAAAAAAATTCCTAATTGATGTTTCCTTTAAAAAAAAATATTTTGAGTGGTGGCTGCACATTTTCCAAACGGAGCCAACTGCTAATTGAACTGTGTTACAGGTTAGAGGTTGTTTGTCATATTTTGATTCTCTTACAAAAAAAGAAAACAATTTATTGGATTGTAGATGAACTGTTTCTTTTCCCATCTCACTGCAACTGTAACAAATGCGTCTGATCTCACACCAAGATTTTTTTATGTACAGGTTATCCGACTTCGTCAGTAGATGGGAATAACCAGCGTGGGGAGGAATCATACATTTTCAGTGCAAAACGTAAACAAACGAGCATAAATTCCATACAAAAATCCAAGATGGCTGAGTTGGGGATATTGACACGTCGGACAACCTGTACATAAAAAAATCTTGATCTCAACAAAGAAATAAAGCATCAATTTCACATCCCGTTTTTGCTATCTTACGTACTCACTAGTCACTGTTAAAAACAATTAAATTAAGAAGCAATTGAAACAGCTTTTTATTTCTTAGTAATTTGAAAGGATGAACATAGGAACTATAAGATGGATGATATGTACGATTTTCACTGCACTAACTAAAATATAATAATGGTGTATTAGTTATCAAATTTTTAATCTTAAACTAATTTTATAGAAAATTTGTCTCTGCTGAGTGGTGGCATACTAGTACTTGTAGGACTTTTCGAAGCTGACGGATCTCAAGCAGCTGCTTCTTTCATTCAAAAAAAAAAAAAATAGCTTACGTGCTTTAAGGTAAAACCAACGGAACTGATAATAAAACAAAAACCACCTGTCTGAACTCGATTTCATCATTTTTGCCTTTCTCGTACAACAAAGTTGTACCAGAAGGCTATAATTTCACCCAAAAGCCAAATTTTGATAGAAGGCTCGGAGACCCATAGTGTTATATACCAATCTACTCAGCTAGAAAAACGGAGCACATGTCGGACTGTGTGTGTGTGTGTGTGTGTAGCCCTGGAATTTTTTATTGTTAAACACGTTTCATATAGAAGGACTTGACCGATTCGAGTGCAACTAGTCTCATTCGACGGAGAAACTTTCCTAGTTGGACACTACTGCCTTTGTTTGCTAATATCTCATGCGGTTTGAATAATATTTCTATTTTTCTTTTATCAAATACGCTGTGTACATGCACATTTTAAATCATTAATCAATTTAGCCGTGACGCAATCCATTACTCTCATAGTTGAGTTATTTTAAAGCAGCGTGATATAATCGCATCAAAGCTATTAACCGCCTAAATGTAGGCAATTTACGTTGCATTTACCATACTAATTCGAATTCAACACACTGAATCGAGAAAGGCATAATCACCACTGGGGGATAAATTTGGGTTTTATTTATTGCACAACAATAATTTAAGCTTATCGACAAAACAGGAGGGACATCGTTGTTTTTTCAATAAATAAATAAATTACACTTTCCGTTAATAAAATAAATAATAATTTACATGACAATCACTGTTGCCGACCAAGAGAGGTAGTACGCACGTCCTGGTAATTACTTTATCTCTGATCGTTCGCGCGCTTCATTGCTTTCGATACGTGGTTCATTCTGCGCTATCTATGCATTTGCTTGTTTGCCTGTTTGCGGCCAATTGTTCATGATTTTGACTGACTGGCAGTCCCAGAACTGATGCGATTCCAATGTTATTTCCATTCTGGCGGAAATATATTAAGTTGCACGTTCCTGCTGCTTTTATCCGTACGGGTTCCATTCTGAAATTCTCCTAATTCATTGGTTTGACTGTTGAGGGTGGGGCGTTTTGGCTTTTGGTTGCGTGTGTTTGAAATGTCCGGTGAGTTCGGTTGACGTCCGGGTTTTAGTACGTAGGCTGCTCGTAGTAGTACCGGTAGGGGTCGTTGGGAACTCGGGCCGGGCGGACCACGTAGGTGTTACGACGGTTTTCGTGCCCGGTGTGCAACTGGAAGCTGGTTTCCTCGTGATGATCGCTCTTGAAGATCTTCTTCAGCGCCAAAATACTGGCGATAGTGAGCGCAACCTTGCTGATGACCAAAGCCTTGAAGGCGACGGCACCGAGGGTCTTCAAACCGATCGGGCCAGCAATGCCGATGGCGGTGAGCATAGCAGCGATGATGTATCGGCTGCCGTTCTTCTTGTCACCGCGGCCTCGTGCTTCAGCCAGATCCATCTTGACGGTGTGTGTCTTGAGGAAGCGGTCCAACTTCTGGATGAGGGAACGGTCCGTACTGCTCAGGCCTTCCAGGGCGCGGGCGTCGGACAGTCCGGGGACGGTTTCGTTCTCGGTATCATCGGTGACGTTTTGCTTGACTAGGGTCACTCCATCGACTAGTTGAATGGAATCCTTGGGGGGTTGTGAAAAGTGATCAAATTATTTAAGTTCTAGAAAAATTGTTGTAATATTACGGATTTATCGGTTGAGAATAAATGATGGCAAAATTAAAAACACTTAATAACGGTTGATATGAGAAGATTGTTTTTGCAACGAATATATAGCCTTGACGTGTAAAACAGACAGAAACGCCGTCTTCTACCAGACCAATTCGATGACTTTTAAAAATCTTGCTCTCTGAATGGTGTTATTCTAAATTAATTGATCACCCCTACGCCCTACCAGAATTTCTTGATCAGACCACGCACCTTAAGTATGTATTAAAATTGGATCGTATTCTGCTTATTGTCTTTCAAAATGAGTTACCCCAAAATTTGAGGTAATAATACACGTTACCCAAGTAGTCAAGCAGCTTTTCAAAATTTGAACAAGAAATTGTTTGGAATTTTCATGGAAATCTTTGGTATCTCCACGAAACATTATCAGTTTCAACGTGATGTTGTAAAAATCTATCAGGAAATTATACGGAGTCTTCGGAATTTCCACTGAAAATTGTGTGGACTTCTTTAAATTTGAATCTTCTTCATTGGCATTACATCCCCACACTGGGACATTGCCGCCTCGCAGCTTAGTTCACAGTTATTAACTGCGAGGTTTCTAAGCCAAGTTACCATTTCTGCATTCGTATATTATGAGGCCAACACGATGATACTTTTATGCCCAGGGAAGTCGAGACAATTTCCAACCCGAAAATTGTCTAGACCGGCAATGGGAATCTAACCCAGCCACCCTCAGCATGGTCTTGCTTTGCAGCTGCGCATCTTACCGCAAGGCTAAGGAGGGCCCCCTTCAAATTTGAATCGGCATGAACATTATAAATCAGCGGCATGACAAATTTTAAACGGCGGCGCGCCGATGCAAAAATGTCGGCGGCGGCGGCGCACACCTCTACTCACGTCTTTAAGGTAAAACCAACGGAACTGATAATAAAACAAAAACCACCTGTCTCACCTCGATTTCATCATTTTTTATTTATTGCACAACAATAATTTAAGCTTATCGACAAAACAGGAGGGACATCGTTGTTTTTTCAATAAATAAATAAATTACACTTTCCGTTAATAAAATAAATAATAATTTACATGACAATCACTGTTGCCGACCAAGAGAGGTAGTACGCACGTCCTAGTAATTACTTCATCTCTGATCGTTTGCTCGCTTCTTCGCTTTGGGATGCGTGGCTCATTCTGCGTTGTCTTTGCATTTGCTTGTTTGCCTGTTGGCGGCCATTTTTTTATGATTTTGACTGACTGGCAGTCCCAGAACTGATGCGATTCCAATGTTATTTCCATTCTGGCGGAAATATATCAAGTTGCACGTTCCTGCTGCTTTTTTCCGTACGGGTTCCATTCTGAAATTCTCCTAATTCATTGGTTTGACTGTTGAGGGTGGGGCGTTTTGGCTTTTGGTTGCGTGTGTTTGAAATGTCTGGTGAGTTCGGTTGACGCCCGGGTTTTAGTACGTAGGCTGCTCGTAGTAGTACCGGTAGGGGTCGTTGGGAACTCGGGCCGGGCGGACCACGTAGGTGTTACGACGGTTTTCGTGCCCGGTGTGCACCTGGAAGCTGGTTTCCTCGTGATGATCGCTCTTGAAGATTTTCTTCAGCGCCAAGATACTGGCAATGGTGAGCGCCACCTTGCTGATGACCAGAGCCTTGAAGGCGATGGCACCGAGGGTCTTCAAACCGATCGGGCCAGCAATGCCCATGGCGGTGAGCATGGCAGCGATGATGTATCGGCTGCCGTTCTTCTTGTCGCCACGTCCTCGTGCTTCAGCCAGATCCATCTTGACGGTGTGTGTCTTGAGGAAACGGTCCAACTTCTGGATGAGGGAACGGTCCGTACTGCTCAGGCCTTCCAGGGCGCGGGCGTCCGACAGTCCGGGGACGGTTTCGTTCTCGGTATCATCGGTGACGTTTTGCTTGACTAGGGTCACTCCATCGACTAGTTGAATGGAATCCTTGGGGGGTTGTGAAAAGTGATCAAATTATTTAAGTTCTAGAAAAATGGTTGTAATATTACGGATTTATCGGTTGAGAATAAATGATGGCAAAATTAAAAACACTTAATGACGGTTGATATGAAAAGATTGTTTTTGCAACGAATATATAGCCTTACCGTGTAAAACAGACAGAAACACCGTCTTCTACCAGACTAATTCGATGACTGTTATAAATCTTGCTCTCTGAATGGTGTTATTCTAAATTTATTGATCACCCCTACGCCCTACCAGAATTTCTTGATCAGACCACGCACCTTAAGTATGTATTAAAATTGGATCGTATTCTGCTTATTGTCTTTCAAAATGAGTTACCCCAAAATTTGAGGTAATAATACACGTTACCCAAGTAGTTCAGACTAGAAATACTAGAATAAGAGATCGGCGAAGACGCCATCTTGTTTCCAATCGAACCTTCAAAAGCGGTTCCATTTCGACTTGTTTACTTTTTGCATCCATAAAAAGCAAGCAAAAAGTTCAAGTGCTGCCAGTATTATTTTCACGATATCATGCATTTTCATACGTTGCCATTTCGACAGTTTTTCACTCCGCCGGTCTCTGGTTATAGGGTTGCTAGTTCAGACCAGAGCTTTGAATATTCGATTATTTTTTTTTTGAAACCCATCTGCCTTCTTTGTCACTTCACTGAACGTCACCCGACGTTCAATTGAGGGGCATTTTTAGCACCAAATGTCAGTATAATCAAGGCTAATTATATTTTTTTCACGCGCAGTTACCATACTCAGTGGTAATCAATTGAATGTATTTATGAAGAAGTAAACTGAGTAAGTCATTGTATGTTGTGTATAATCAAAACACAATTGTCAAAACTCGGAGCGAATGTGCTTCATGAAGTTGAATATTTTATGCTCTGGTCCAGACAACCACAAAAAGTATATTTCTCTATTTTGAGAATTTTAGCACAACATCTTTACTCACTGATCTAGTTTCAATAGAAATGTTGGGGGATTATACAACACTTTTGCAATTTATGAATAATTTCGAGGAAATGCTTGGAGTTGTATTCCATTTCATGCAGAATTTGTTATTGAAAATAGATCATGTGTTTCCAATGCACGTCGACATATGAGACATATTATTTTCAATTTAAATAAGTGTGATTCTGTTAGAAAAAATGTATGGGTAGCAAGGACTTTTTTCTAAAGGCTGTTGGGACTCTTGGTGTGCTCCTGATACTACAACGTTCAGACTCGACACAGCGGCCCCCGGCAAGACAAGAGGTTTGCACAAGCTCAAAAAATCATTTATAATCAAATCAATTATCATGAACGACATAAATATATAAATATTTGAGAAGGGTGTGATAACCGGAATGAACACATTCTTCTTTCTTTTATTTGTTTGAGTAGTTTAACCAGTTCGTATGATTTGGGTCATTTGGCATAACTTGGAACTGGGAAAAAGAAAGGATTATTTGATGTATTTTTCACAAAGATAAAGTAGATTGAAGGACAAACTAAACGGCTAATCTATTTCCGTGTAATGGATTACATGCATCATTGACTTATTCCAAGCAAACGCCTACTCAGAGATGCATCCGAACACGAGAATGCGTGTTCGTGTTCAAAACGTTCTGAACACAGCACTCTGTTCAAGAGCACTTACCTAACTTAGCAACTTGTATCCTAGGAAAACAAATTCAAGCGACGGCATGCTACATATTTTTTTGGCAAGTAATAGAACACGTGGGCATCTAACGGATAGAAATCAAGCATGCCCATATGTTTTTACATAATTCAAATCTAAGGAATCTTGGTTACCATGATCGTTTTGCTTGCGTACCAACCCAGTGCACACTGAACTGTGTTCAGAGTTCAAAACTAAGAACACCAAGGCACGCTCATGACTCATGTTCTGTTCAGGATGCATCTCTGCGCCTACTTCCAAAAAAGGAATCACAAATCCTACTTTTGAAGAATCGTTCAAATCTATACATGCCTCAATCCGGGCGAACGATTGCAGTCAAAAGATAAGTCACATCCACCATTGTCTCAACCCGGGCAAGTGCCTACTTTTGAAGAAGAAATCACATTGGGGAAATTGCCTGCTTTTAAAGAAGGGATCACATCCACAATTGCCATAATCCGGGCAAAGGCCTAACTTTAACGAAGAAAGGCAATGGTGGATGGCTTATATTATATTATTATTATATCAAACGTGTTATTTTTGAAGAAGTAATCATTGTTAATCATTGCTTCCTACAAAGCATGCCAGGAATCCAAATAATGGATAACAATTATCATCGCTTTATACCCGGCTAACGAATGCTTTCTTTGGAATAATCATGTCTTTTTAATATTATTATCGACCGGGCGTATATTCACTATTCCAGTTTTTCAGCACCACTTATTCAAAGAACTAATTAAATGAACATTATGCCAAAAACTATGCTAAATGACCCTAACCCTAACAGGATTCACAATTATGCCAAATATCCGTTTTCCCAAATGGCGTAATGCCAAATGGCTCGCTCTCACTTCTTATACAGGTTTTGGTAGGCTCTCATACAGAATTGTAAGACAATTTGGTGTTCTTCGTTCGAAGCTTAAAATTCTCGATAAAGTGTACAACATTTATTGAAATTCAACGACGGCGCCGTGGCTGAATAGAGTGTGACTACAAGGTGGTAGACTAGCTGTAGCGCCGCAGCCGGTTCATTTGACGTAAGAGTCATTTGACACATGACACATGAGGTAAAATTATCATTTGCCATAACGGACATTTGTCATAATTCCGAACTGCGACAAACATGTGGGTAATTTGGCGTAATAAACATTAGGTATAATATTTGACTGCAAAAATAAATGTCGTCTAAGAGATGAGCCAACCTAGTGCTGCCTATCTCCATAATAAAATTAGTAATAATATGACATATATTCAGGGTTTGCAGAAATCGCTCTCAATAGATAACGAACGATAAAAGAGAGGCAAAAACTGTTCCGAATCATAACAAGCCATAATAACAAATTTATCAAACTTGTATACAAGTGCGAAAAAATAGAATCGGATAGGCAGCCCCCACAGAAAAATGGTGATTCTAGCTTTGTTTTCGCTTATTTCGTGTTGGCTACAGCACAGCTGTGTAGAACATGTCGAATTGCATCATCAGAGCATGTGCTCCCCGTATTTGGGGCTTTATAAAAGAAATTTATCATGGGGTATAGCCTCCCGAATCAGTTCTCTATCATGACAGCTTGCGAAAAAAGTCTCTCGCGGTATGCTACATATCGTATATGTATACAGCGATGATAAGTGAGAGAATGGTTCATTCTCTTTAGGATTCAATCCCTGCATATATTAGTTTGGTGTATTTTTTCAGAAAAATGTTATTCTCCATAATAAAACATATTCTGAAGAATCACCATCCGAGTGCCAGAAAGGGATTCTACGCAAAACTCTATGCTGCATCGATGAAGGTAGTGCAACCCTGATACCTGAGTAGACGAAAAAAGCTCAATAATATCAAATGTTGATTAGATATCATAATGAGATATGGACATGATTGATATAAGAGATAAAAGATCAGACGACAATATCAATATTTTGCACTGAAATATCATGAGAAGATCAAGTTATGCTATTTGTAAGAAGTGATCAATATCATGTGCCATTAGTTTGTTCTTATCCATAGCATATCTTGATATTTAAATCATATTTCGGTGCAATTTTTTGATATTGTAGGCTGTTCTTTTATCTCTTATATCAATCAAGTCCATATCATGTTTTGTTATTCTGTTCATGGCTTCTGCCCGGGTAGTCTACCGAAGTTTCCGCAGTTACCAAGTGGGAAGGTCGGTTGTTTGGCCGAAAGGGTCATATACCCGAATGGGTCATTTCGCCGAATATGACATTTGACAGAATAGTACATTTGGCCGAATAGGACTATTGGTCAAATAGGACAATTGAAAAATGAGAAATTAGATGTGAAAAGTGAGTTGTGCGAAATGAGAAGTGAGATGTCCCACTACTCACTTCTCATTTTCCCAGTGAAAATTAAGCAAAGAGGAGTGAGCAGCGAGTAGTGAGACGTCTCAGTTCTCACTTCTCATTTCTCTCATCTCACTGTAAAAAGTGAGAAGCGTAAAGTGGGTAGTGAGACGTCTCACTACTCACGTCGCACTTTTCACTCTTCACAGTGAGAAGTGGGAAATAAATAGTGAGACGTCTCTCTTTTTACATCTCATTTCTCACTTTTCAATTAATCTATTCTGCCAAATATTCTGCTCGGCCAAATGACCGATTCGGCCGGATGACCCGTTGGCTTTCGACCAAACGATCCCTCGAGAGGTGAGAAAGGCAAAAGTTGGAAAAATGTATGAATTCAAATGCAACAAAGCCGGCAACGAGTAAATAATAACGATTGAAAAATAGAATCTTGGAACGTAAGAGCTTTCAATTAACCCACACGTGTTGGGCTCCTAGCTCGAGAGCAGCAGAATGTTGGAGTTAACGTGGCAGCAATCCAGAAGATACGATGGCCCAAATCGGAGAACGTCAATTCCGAGAGGTGGATCCCATCACAAACACTTAATACGATTAACACATCTGCTGTAGCGGCCGAGACAGAGCAGAAAGTGAATTTGGGTTAATGTTAATCGGGAGACAGATAAAGCGCGATATCCGATGGAAGCCAATAAGCGATCACATTTGGGTGTTGAGAATGAAGGCCAAATTCTTCAACTACAGCCTGATCAGCATCTATGCCTTAGCGAAGATAAGCCTGATTATGTGAAAGATGCGTTCTATGAGAGCCTTGATAAGGCTATGGAGAATGCTCCTCACGATATTGGTGTGCGACTTGTGAACTTTTCCGCTGTTGCAAAGAAGAATAGCAATAAGCAGTACCTATTTTGAACGTGAGAATATCTGCCAACACACCTGGCAACACCCGAGTAGCGGATAGCTCATAGATAAACCACGTGCTGACCGAAGGACGTCAGTTCTCGGACGTTATAGATGTAAGGCAATTCAGAGAATCATCATTTTGGAATTAGAAACATTTGGCCGGGACTATCCAGCATCACAAAAAACAGGAAATAACAGAAAGATGCGTTCTGCGATATCTAAAGTTAGTGCGTAAATAAGTGTGTTGCAATGTCTAGTACTGCCAGAAGCTGGACTTGCGGAAGGGAGATGCCAACGGATTGTGGGAGAATATCCATCAAACTGTGACCATAATAGCTGCATAGCGACGTCAACGAGATAATTGGTATGATGTAAGTAATACCAGCGAGTGGCAGACGAAAAAAAATGCTGCCAGGGGTGGCTTTAGTACATTTGGTTCAATTCATTTCGTCGAAATGACGTTTAGCCGAAGGGACATTTGATCGAATTGACATTGACTTGCAGCATAGATTTTCTTATTATTTTCAAGCATACTCTTTCTTTCACTAAATATGGTTTCTTTCACCTCATATTGACACAAGAAGTAATCTGTTCAGTGTAAAATTCACTCTCAATCATAATTCGATAATATTTAACCAAAAACTTAATTTATGTTCTTTCAACCAAATTTAACTACGAAACGTCATGCGTCTAAATGACTTTTAACCAAATGGTAAAGATTTTCCAGAAGCCGGGATCCCGGCATTCAGAAGCTGGTCAGCAGAAGTCCTGAAGCAACTCGGACCAAAATATAAACATAGGGGACGAAGAGCTCAGGATAACTAGCTCGGTGTTAGAAGGGCCGAGAAGATTAACGAGGCGTGCACAAATGATAATTAAATTACTCGTAAAATAGAATCCCAAAATAAAATAAAATAGAAAAGCGAACATAAACTTTATTTGATTTATTAAAACTATTTTCATATTAATCAATGAATTTAATCAGTTTAGATTTAAAATTAAAACTTTTATTTTTGTGTCCTTTTTTTATGCTCCAAATATGTGCATCAAAATGAATGTAAATTTACAAAATATTTCAGGCTGTGTAGAGAAATGCTGAAATATGTATCGGATAGTGTGCGACTCATCGTTCATCGATATAGATGGAAGATAAGCAGGAACTATACACCAGTTAGATGTATCTGCTCTTTTGAAATATCGAGGAATATTGTTGGCTAGCGATATATTGTAGATACTTGTTGTTTAAATATAAGCGAACTGCAGTTGCTGACAGATGTATCACTCAGTAGACCGCTATAGGATAAAGAAAACTATAGTCTTGTGTTTTCTTTATGAGGGAGTTCCCCTTGGCGTTGGGCGGTCAATGCAAATAAAAATTAATAAAAATTGTGAGCTTACACACTAGGGTAGTTAAATAAATCGATTTTGCTCCTCTGAAAATTTGAGCTCATTTGAATTAAAACTGATTTAGCACAAGCCGTTTAAAGTTTGCATGCAAATTAGTATGGGGAAATTTATTTTTTCATTATACTGATGAATTAGTATTACACAAAGCCTGAAGTAAAAACAGATTTTTTGTCCCGGGTATCCCGGGAATCGGGAAATCCCGAAATTTTCTAAATACCGGGATTTTTCGTCCCGGGATGGCCCGGGATGGAAACTATATTAAAAAGTCTCTAAGGGTAGGAAGAAGAACTGCCGACCGATTGGATGATCTCATATACCCGATTTATGTATAAGAAATGACACATACTAAAATGAACAGCAAAATTTAATTTCCATAAAGAGAATCTTAATTGTTTATGGAAATTTTGCACTATTTAAGAAAATTTTATATTTATTTATTGCTTATACATTGATGTCTTCATTGGCAATTTCCTGATTGTTCATGAGAAAATTCTAATTTTTTGTGGGGCAGGTTACCGTGAAGGCCGCTCAATAACGGATCAGATGTTTAGCCTGCGGATGATCCATGATAAACTTCGGGAGTACAACTAGACGACTCACTATCTGTTCTAAGCAGCATGTGACAGCGTGAAAGTTAGAGTGATATAGTGTGGCTGGTGCTGATGTATTGCTTGATGGGTACACCCTACCAGCGCATAGCAGATTTTAACACAGTTCTGCATAAGGACCTAACTGAAATTTTGGCGTATATAATTTCGGGAGCATTGAAATCTCACATTTTTGTATTATTTTAAAACAGTATCTGGCTATACGCGGTGGAATCGAACCTGGGGAATAACGTTCGGGAAAACTGGAGAAACATCGCACAAGACCAATGCCTATGGGCCTCTACAATACGCCAAGTATATGTGTATCGACCCTGTAGCCAACCAGGTGTCCAGGTATCCTACCATTTTTTTTGTCAACCGACATTTACGGTCATATGATCAAAGATGCATTCTGAACATTAGAATGTGTGTTCGTGTTCAAATCGTTCTGAACACAGCACACTGTTCAAGAGTAGAGGTGTGAGCTGGTCCTAAAATCGTCGGCGGCGGTGTTTGTTATAGTTTTGGTCGGCGGCGGCGTGAATCGGCGTGGTTATTTTATTATCTCCATTGTTTTTTTTAGACAAATGCATTAACAGGATAATCATTTGTATTTTGCCTAAAAATATATGGAGCTTTCTTAGGAAATTCTTCTAAATTTTCCAAAATAATCATTTGTATTTTTTTTCGGAAATTCATTGAAATTTCCATTAACAATCATTTGAAATTTCCCCGAAATCTCTTTGGAATTTCCAATGAAAGTTTTTAAAAGTTTTCGAGGAAAATTTTTCGCTAGTTCCACTAGAAATTCTTTGGAAGTCGCATGGATTTTTTTTAAGTTGAAAGGGATATTTTTAGGAATTATGGGAAATTATTTGTACTGTTCATTAAAAATCTTCAGATATTCCACAGGAATTTGTTCAAAATGAGGAATTATAATATGGCCGAAAGTCATTCGGCAAATTAAACGTTAGGCCGAAATGGTTGATAGGTCGATTCTACCGAAAATGTCATTTGACCAGAAGCGACATAAGACCCAAAAAGTTACTTGACTTAATAGGTCGTTTGGTCATGTAGCTGAAAATGCTGTTTGACTGAAATGTTCATTTGGTCTACGGCCGAAAATGTTAGTTGCTAAACGGGTAATATGGTCAAAAATGTCGACCCGTTCATTGTCATTCAACCAAATAACATGTTTGGCCTGATGATTTTTGGTCTAATGGTTTGTTCGGCAAAATTACCAATTCTCCTAAACAACTTTCGTCCATATGGTTCGAAAGAAAGTCACTCGGCGAAAGCCATTTGTTCGAATGCCTATTTGGCTGAATTGGACATTTGACCGAAACAGTTATTAGGTCGAAAATAGTTTAGCCGAAAATGTAATTTGGCTGATAGCAACATACGGCCGAAAATGATATTGTCAAACAGGTCCATCGACACTAATATGTAGATCCGGGATCGTTCCTGGGCCCACAACCTGTTGAACAATAGAAGGAGCTGCAACTACTGGCAGAGTATTAGTCAGAAGCCTGCAATGGGGTGAAGGTTTTCCTTCATGAGGTTATGGGCCGAGTACGATCCGTCTGTGCATCTTCCGTCTACAGCGTGGTGTCTACTTAGTATTGCTACAAAAAATACCCTGCTTAAACTCAGACAATGTCTAAATCCAATATATAATATAAACAGTTAAGCCTACTTCGACCGAAAGCGGTTTTTCGAACTAGGAGAACATCTGTTCCAAAAGCCCTACTTTCCGATAAAAACGCAATTACGCAAAATGAAGTCATATCAAAAGATTCGATTAAAATTCCAAGAGTTCCAATTTTAAATTATATGTCATCTGCCTTTTCCTAAATATTAACTTTACCCCTGAAATTTGAATAAAACTTTATCAAAGTAAAAATAATAACTATGTCTGAAACTCGATTTGTGCAATTGCACAACATGTGAAAGATTTAGCTCGAAAAATGTATTGGAGGGTAACCACTTCCTTCGGTGGGGATTCATCCCACGAAACCAGTACGCAAGACAGGTGCTTTCCCTACTTAGCTTTGCCTACTCGTGGAATCAAACCCAACCGAGGGAAGGGGTTACCCTCCAATTTTCTTGTAAAATCGGAAGTGGCTTTGAGAGCCTTTACTTGAAAACACCTTTGCAAAATATGTTCAATAAATAGTTGAAACAGATTTTTCGACCGTAATTGTAATGAATGATTCGTTTATCGGCTTTATCGGTCAGTTCTACTCAAAGTATGAGGAAGTAGATAATCGAAAGATAATTGAAAATCAACAGATTGAAAGCCGTTTGCTAGGGCGCGAACAAGACTTAGTATGAAACGATAGAGTGTGAAAGGGAGGCAGGAGGACCATCTATTGAACAGCACACAATCGAAACGTGAATCTTCTTGCCTAACTCCTGGTTGTGGACAGCTTGGTTAGTGGTATGGAAACCACCGTGCCAAGCAAGCAAAAATATCCAGGCAACGAGCCCCTAATGTGCTGTTCTGTTTTACATTCAGTTCTGTTGATCGACAAGTTTATGCGGAATATCCAATAAGATCGAAATCGGGTGATTGGAAGAAAACGTTACGAAATGGACCATAAGTGGTAGTGCGAATTCCGCATAGTCCTCCCGATCGATAGAACTGAACATAAACAAAACAGCTTTAACGAATCATTTAATACTCGAAGACTTGAAGATTTAAAATTGAGAATGTTTCAACCAACACTAGCTCCATGAAAATTTCCTATGACTTATTGAAGTTATCCCAGAGAATTTTCCAAGAGAATTAGTTAATCAATGAATGAATTTCTTAAAGATTTTCATGAGCTGTTTGAAATTTGGCAATTGAATGTTAACGTTATTTTTTGCACTCAATGACACATGATTGCGTCTTCTTTGAAGATTTGACATGTATATAAGTGGTTTGTGAAAATAAACACATCAATATTTTGAAACATTGGGAGCTCTATAAATTTTGATTCGAGATAAAATGAAGAGCTTGAATAAATTTAGTTTCATTGGAATATCAATGTTCTTGTTAAATCATCGAAAGTTGGGGTTGGTTGGGCTTACTGGTTCAAGATTAATGAACTGTTTGAAATAAATCAGTCCAGCGTTTCCACCATGTAGACTTGGTCAATTAAACAGCTTTTGTAAGATAGATTGTCGTTAAATATAAACGTTGCCTAAACCTAACCTAACCTAATCTAACTTGATCTTATATTTAATTAATTAAGCGTTTTAAAGCACAATAATGTACAAGCTCTTCTAATGGCAAGAAACATCAAATATATAAATTCTCAATTTTTGTTTCTATTCTATTTTTATTATTAAAGTAGCAATAGGAAAAATTGTGCTGCCAATAAATGAGATACAGATAACTTTGTCCGTTACAATTTCTTAACAAGAGTACCATACCAGTCACGTCACATTTCAGTTGAGAGTTTAATGCTGGTAAAAAGCACCCTTATAGATCCATCCAAAAGGTTTGGTGACTATCTCATAACAATCATAGATACCTATCGCAATTGTGAGCCAAATTGATCATTTTGAACAGTTTTCGTAGATTAAATTATTGCAAACATTTCCAACGAATTTTTATCAAAATCCACTTTTCATCTTCCCGTGATGCTATATCCACTCCTTCCCCACTCTCACCATATCAATAGCCCTCGACAGCGAGGTCAGTGCCTTCTGCTTGAGGCACTCGGTGAAATCGCTTTTCTCCTGGCAGTCGTCGTACACTTTTTGCAGGATGCAGATTTCGCCACCGAACCAGTTGCTTCCGGCCGCCCGCCACGAGCACGAAGCAGCACTGACCGCCGCCGAGGCAACCGTCACCACCAGCAGCAGCTCCAGAACCAACGATCGGTTGCACATGTTGAGATGGCTTTTGCGACTTCCCTACGCTACGCTACTACACACGACGCGCACTCACACTGCACGTCTTCAGAACGACTACGATTGTGCTCTTCTCACTCACTGGGGGGCGCGACGTGTGCTCCGTATGACTATCCACACTGCAACTAGTGAAATCCTCTGATTAGCACCTGCTTTTAAACACAATGCAATGCTCTGTTTGATCTTCAAATAATCATCGGTTTTGCAGTCGATTTTCATTTTTTTTTCTCTCCTTCTGAGCACCCACGCTATTGCTGGGCATACGTCTAATCAGTATCGGTTGCAGTTGCAGTTTCTTCTCGATCACACACAGTGATCCAGATGGAAAGAAAATTGTACTTTTTTGGAATTCAAGTTTTACCTGCTTCAGTCTTACAATATTGTCAGAAGTAGTGTCTTGCAAATATTATATTAAATATGTTATATTAAATATGTTTTTCAAAATGTTTTAGGGGAAGTGTACCGGTTTTGGCCACCTTAGTGCCTAATTTGGCTCCAGAAAATATTGATAAATTTTAACAGCAAACAAAGATAAGAGATATATCTCTTGTTAGAGCAAATAAAACCCTCGAAAATTGCTTTACTTTTGGAGTTATGGGAGAAACTGGACAAATTAGGAACATGGCCAAAACAGGTACAGTTGCGCTAGTATAATTCCTCAAGCAATGAAACAATTTTATCTAGAAAATGTGGCCTGGATTATTGAATTTTATGCAATTTTAAGACAAGTTACTCAAAAATTCCCTTCTTTTTCGATGGATCTACATTTCAAATGAAAGTTGCCGTAATATTGTTTTGGCATTTACATAGTTATTCATTGAAATCAATGTCTATGTCTACCAATAAATGTACATAAACCTACGAAAACACCCTGGGCCGAGGCGAGATCGTCATCTCGCCATCTCATGGTTGTCAATACTGCGCCCTTGCTCGCAAGACTGATTAAAGGCCTCAATTCAAATGAATCATAATTACTTTGTTCCACATTCTCGGTAATGCCATAATCGGTTTCAGAACTTACATCTTAGCAGTTTATAACTTCATTCTGTAATAGCACCTGGATTAAATTGTGCGATGGAGTTTTCGAACATTAAGAAGTACATTTATCCACACATTTGGATCACCGTGCGCTGTCGCAAAATCGCCTCTATGCGGCCAACACGAAAGAAAGCCGTCGATCGTCGTCGATAGCATAAGTGATGGGAGAAAATTGCACATAACGCATGGCTGTTTCTCGGGCAATGCATGCGACTTTGATATGTACCAATATGCGATATGATTCGCGCATGTGAAGGTGGTAAAACTAGTCTACGGAACTGAATGGTGGGTATATGCAGCGGTAGGCGAAAATGTGCATTGCGATGGCGATGTAGGTAGGCGATGTGGATGCATGCTGCTTACCCAAATATTCAACAGCTGCACGGTGGGTGTGAGGTACACAACAAATATAAGCTAATCTGCTTGATTGGATGATATTGAATATATTCATTTCATTTATTTAGTTAACATCTAAACAGATAACACTGAATCAACAATTTGACGCCACAATACACGGTTCGAGGCTGCATCTCTCCATCCTCGGATACGCCCCACACTCGCCAAGTCGTTCTGCACCTGGTCTGCCCATCTCGCTCGCTGCGCTCCACGCCGTCTCGTACCTGCCGGATCGGAAGCGAACACCATCTTTGCAGGGTTGCTGTCCGGCATTCTTGCAACATGTCCTGCCCATCGTACCCTTCCGGCTTTAGCTACCTTCTGGATACTGGGTTCGCCGTAGAGTTGGGCGAGCTCGTGGTTCATTCTTCGCCGCCACACACCGTCTTCTTGCACACCGCCAAAGATGGTCCTAAGCACCCGTCTCTCGAATACTCCGAGTGCTTGCAAGTCCTCCTCGAGCATTGTCCATGTTTCATGTCCGTAGAGGACAACCGGTCTTATAAGCGTCTTGTACATGACACATTTGGTGCGGTGGCGAATCTTTTTTGACCGCAGTTTCTTCTGGAGCCCGTAGTAGGCCCGACTTCCACTGATGATGCGCCTTCGTATTTCACGGCTAACGTTGTTGTCAGCCGTTAGCAAGGATCCGAGGTAGACGAATTCCTCGACCACCTCGAAGGTATCCCCGTCTATCGTAACACTGCTTCCCAGGCGGGCCCTGTCGCGCTCGGTTCCGCCCACAAGCATGTACTTTGTCTTTGACGCATTCACCACCAGTCCAACTTTTGTTGCTTCACGTTTCAGGCGGGTGTACAGTTCTGCCACCTTTGCAAATGTTCGGCCGACAATGTCCATGTCATCCGCGAAGCAAATAAATTGACTGGATCTATTGAAAATCGTACCCCGGCTGTTACACCCGGCTCTCCGCATGACACCTTCTAGCGCAATGTTGAACAACAGGCACGAAAGTCCATCACCTTGTCTTAGTCCCCGGCGCGATTCGAACGAACTGGAGTGTTCGCCCGAAATCTTCACACAGTTTTGCACACCATCCATCGTTGCTTTGATCAGTCTGGTAAGCTTCGCAGGGAAGCTGTTTTCGTCCATAATTTTCCATAGCTCTACGCGGTCTATACTGTCGTATGCCGCCTTGAAATCAACGAACAGATGGTGCGTTGGGACCTGGTATTCACGGCATTTTGAAGGATTTGCCGTACAGTAAAGATCTGGTCCGTTGTCGAGCGGCCGTCAACGAAGCCGGCTTGATAACTTCCCACGAACTCGTTCACTAATGGTGACAGACGACGGAAGATGATCTGGGATATCACTTTGTAGGCGGCATTAAGGATGGTGATCGCTCGAAAGTTCTCACACTCCAGTTTGTCGCCTTTCTTGTAGATGGGGCATATAACCCCTTCCTTCCACTCCTCCGGTAGCTGTTCGGTTTCCCAGATTCTGACTATCAGTTTGTGCAGGCAAGTGGCCAGCTTTTCCGGGCCCATCTTGATGAGCTCAGCTCCGATACCATCCTTACCAGCTGCTTTATTGGTCTTTAGCTGTTGAATGGCATCCTTAACGTCCCTCAAGGTGGGGCTGGTTGGCTTCCATCGTCCGCTGAACTGACGTAGTCATCTCCTCCGCTGCCTTGACTTTCACTGCCTGTACTCTCAGCGCCATTCAGATGTTCCTCGTAGTGCTGCTTCCACCTTTCGATCACCACACGTTCGTCCGTCAAGATGCTCCCATCCTTATCCCGGCACATTTCGGCTCGCGGCACGAAGCCTTTGCGGGATGCGTTGAGCTTCTGATAGAACTTGCGTGTATCTTGAGAACGGCACAGCTGTTCCATCTCCTCGCACTCCGCTTCTTCCAGGCGGCGTTTCTTCTCCTGAAAAAGGCGGGTCTGCTGTTTCCGCTTCCGTCTATAACGTTCCACGTTCTGCCGGGTACCTTGCTGCAGCGCGACCGCCCGCGCTGCGTCCTTCTCCTCCAGAATCTGTCTGCACTCTTCGTCGAACCAATCGTTCCGTCGACTTCGACCCATATACCCGACGTTGTTCTCCGCTGCGTCGTTGATGGCTGCTTTGACTGTATTCCAGCAGTCCTCAAGAGGGGCCCCATCGAGCTCACCCTCTTCCGGCAACGCTGCCTCGAGATGCTGCGCGTATGCAGTGGCGACATCAGGTTGCTTCAGTCGCTCTAGGTCGTACCGCGGCGGTCGTCGGTACCGAACATTGTTGATGACGGATAGTTTTGGGCGCAGTTTAACCATTACCAGATAGTGGTCAGAGTCGATGTTAGCGCCACGATATGTCCTGACGTCGATAATGTCGGAGAAGTGCCGTCCATCAATCAGAACGTGGTCGATTTGTGATTCTGTCTGCAGTGGTGATCTCCAGGTGTACCGATACGGGAGGCTGTGTTGGAAGTAGGTGCTGCGAATGGCCATATTCTTGGAGGCAGCGAAATCAATTAGTCGTAGGCCGTTTTCGTTCGTCAGCCGGTGAGCGCTGAACTTTCCAATAGTCGGTCTAAACTCCTCCTCTTGACCAACCTGAGCGTTCAAGTCTCCTATGATGATTTTGACGTCGTGGCTTGGGCAGCTGTCGTACTCACGTTCCAGCTGCGCGTAGAATGCGTCCTTATCATCATCAGTGCTTCCGGAGTGTGGGCTATGGACGTTGATTATGCTGAAGTTGAAGAACCGGCCTTTGATCCTCAACTTGCACATTCTTTCATTGATCGGCCACCACCCGATCACGCGCCTTTGCATATCGCCCATCACTATGAAAGCTGTTCCCAGCTCGTGTGTGTTGCCGCAGCTCTGGTAGATGGTATGATTACCTCTAAACGTTCGCACCATTGATCCCTTCCAACAAACCACCTGCAGCGCTACGATGTCGAATCCACGGTCCTTGGGCACATCGGCGAATATGCGTGTGCTCCGGATGATGTTGAAAGATGAGCAGTTCCACGAACCGAGTTTCCAATCGCTCATCGCAGTGGTCTTCGCCGATGGTTCCGGTCCGTACTCTCTTGTTGATTGTTCGTTGCTTAAGATTTTTTAAAGGCTGGCTTGCAGGGCCTGACACCAAACCCCCTAAATTTCCGGAGGACCATTCCTCCTTATTTCCGGTGGACCATGGTGCACAGTTTCACTTAGAGTCCCTCGCTGGCACTCGGACGATGATCAGCCGCCCCTAACATGGAGAACAGACGCTGTTGTGAGCCGATCCTGACATGGAGAACAGACGCTCAATAAGATTTGCACCTCCGGAGAGGAGCAAACCCCCCTTCCCTGTCAGCATACGACCATAGTTCCCACCGGGGTTGGTTACCCGATCTTCCCTAAGGTTGCTCGTATCCCGGCCAGCACCGCGGGGAGGTAGGGATAGGAGTTGCTGGGTAAGAGGCTAAGGACCGCGAGATGGGGTCTATTTTATTCCTTCAGGTACGCGAAGTACCAATGGTACGCTTTACCCAGCATTTGCCGTGCCATATTGAATATATGCACTATCCTTATGTTCCATATAGATATGTGATAACATTCAAAAAGACTAAAGAGAAGAAGGCTTCTTCTCTACAGAAAGAAGGCAGGAAACAGGAGACAGACAAAAAAATTCAAAATAAGTCCGGCGTGCAATTAAGTAGACAAAGTCATATAAAAAAATACTTTCTAGTAATCAAAAAAGTAGAAATTGTTGAAGAGTAGTAGAGAAAGAAAAATAAGATGAAGTAGAAGAAGTTTTACGCATAACTGTCCAATTTCAAGCCTTCTATAAAAAGTTCGGTTTTGTAGTGATCCTTTAGTTTTCCCGAAGACTTGGTTTGCGGGTAAGGCAAAAAAAAAAGAAAACAGGAAATTTAAATAAGTAGGCAAATTTAAGATAAACGAATAGATATTAAAACCACTTGAATGTTACGAATAATATTCATCGACACTCAGTCCTCACGATATAAAAACCGAAAATTGTCGACAAAAAAGTAGGGTTTTTCTCGAATATCAAGAAGCAATACGAAAAAATCGGATAATAATGGCAAAATAATGGGCTGCGAAATGGTGAGTTGACATCCGGGAAGGGGCGCCTAACATAGCTCTGGTCCTCACAAGTTCCAATACTCACGCTTCCACGGGTCTTCCGATGACAATTGACCACCAGCTAAGGGTTGCGTACTTAGCTGGTAGTGCAGCCTGGGCACTGTTGTCCTTCTGACATCAGCTAGAGTGAGAGGGTGCGTCCTGTAGGGTCTGCCTAGGATGTGGTGGGGTTCGACAGTGGGCTCTGTTGAACTTCTATAAAAAGCTGCATGTGTCTCCAAGCAGGCCCTATCAAAGCGACCGTGTGCCGCTCAAAGCGCACTAGCCTAGTCCTGGTGTTGGGTAGGACTTTAAACAAATTTGGCAGATAAGTGAACGCACCAAAATACGAATTTTCAACTCTAACGTGAAATCTGTGCTTTTATACGCTAGCGAAACATGGTGTGTATCAGTGGAGAACACTCAACGGCTGCAGGTGTTCATTAACAGATGCCTGCGGTATATAATTCGGGCCTGGTGGCCTCACAACTGGATCTCAAACAATGAGCTCCATCGTCGTTGTCACCAGAGGCCGATAGCAACAGAAATTCGGGATCGGAAGTTGGGCTGGGTCGGCCACACTCTACGTAGGGGCGGAAACGAAATCTGTAAACAAGCATTAGACTGGAACCCAGCGGGACATCGCAGCAGAGGCAGACCCAGAGGCTCATGGCGGCGAAGCCTCAATAAAGAAATAAAAGAAGTCGACCGAAATCTAACCTGGCAACAGGTTAAAGCGATAGCCGGGCTACGCTCAGGATGGAGATCTTTCAAGTCGGCCCTTTGCACCACCGGAGGTGTACAGGATCCGTAAGTAAGTAAGTAAGTAATGGCAAAATTCCTAGAACACTTTCCCACACAAATCTGCTGAAAGAAATGCCTTCAATATAAATAGCGGCATACGATAGGTTGTATTTTATATTTCCGAAAGAATTCCTTTGATAAACCTTATAATATTCATATTCTATGAAGCAAGAGATTGTACGCCCGGTTTAGTAAAATTACTAACGACACTTTAGCATTAGCATTACTACGGTGTAATTTGTAGATTGGACACATTGGACATGACAGAAAGTTATCGAATTTGCTTAATTTTTTACGGATTTGCTTAATTTTTTCAGCATTAGGTTTGTACAGGTTTCTAGTTTCCGGGAACATGTTGTCATAATCGGAAATGTCTCTGTGGCCGGTGTTATTCCGGAGGGTCACTGGTTCAAATACGATCAAATTTACCATTTTTTGGAACCTATGAGATTTGTCAAATGAAACGAGATGATTATCCTCAATTTTACACAAAATGAATGTCTCTATTTCTAGGCATCATGTATTAGAGCAGAGAAGTGCTTCGGAAGGTCGGATTGTGGCCAACCGATTGATTATGGATAAAGCCGCCGAGGGAAGTGGCCCAAAATAGAACCATTCTGATCCAGGCAATATGGGTATCAAACTTCATGAATTTCAAATGGCATTGCAAAAAAGATTTTTAAGTTTTAAGTTTAAAGTTTTTTTCTTCCATTAAAGTCAATTGGCCATTTTGTAGCCCGGAAGACATAGGACTAGGCAACATGGGTTTTAAACTTCATGAATTTTTCATGAAAATCCCCCAGGGACTTCCGGAATCGACTTCAAAGCGGCCAGATGACTAAAGGAAGACTCAAAATGTCATATTTGCAAAGTCCTTTGAAATTCATAAAGTTTGATACCTATATTGCCTGAACCAGAATGGTTCTATTTTTGGCAACTTCTCTCGGCGCCCTTATCCGTAATCAATCGGTTGGCCCCAATCCGACCTTCCGAAGCACTCTTCTGCTCTAATACATGATGCCTGGGAATAGTGACAATCATTTTGTGTGAAATTGAGGACAATAATTATTATCTCGTTTCATTCGACAAATCTAAAAAAATGGCGAATTTGACCGCACTTGACCCAGTGACCATTCGGGATAACTCCGGCAAAATAGAGACATTTCCGATTCTAACAACATGCTCCCGGAAACAAGATACAGGTTAGTCTAATACTGAAAAAAATAAGCAAATCAAGTCACACATTCAATGAGCAGTGGCGTTTTTAATTTGACTTTCTTCACTTGGACCTATACGGGTTAAGAGAGAACCCCAACTTAGCGATACCCTAATAAGTACCATGGAGTTGTACATTGGGGAGGTTATCCGTTGGATCAGGATTTGCCTGAAGCTGGCGATGCGACAATGGTAAATCTTACTCCGTAAGAGGTCTACCCGGTATTACGGGACAGTAAAAATTACTAACGGCACTTAACTTTGGAAAAATTTAAAACCCTTAAAGGATCCATTGAAATTTAAATCCATTGAAAACTTAAGATTTGTTGGAAATTTTCTGTTATTAACCTAAACATTCTGTGTCTCTGTGAATCTCAAATAATTTTTCCAAAATTTAATATTGTCTCAATATAAAGACAATATAAGCACTTTAGTATTTTACTTGAATTTTCTTTTTTCTATCATAATCTCAGAAGCTGTGTTTGTTTTTTTCAATTTATTACTCTTATTATTTATTCATTGCTCATTTAATTATTATGCATTCATTGTTCCTATTCCAATTTCCTTAGGCAATGACATCTGGTGCTAAGAATCAAAGTAGCGTAAAATCCTTCATGCATTATTATCGCAAGATATTTATTTATTTTATTTATTTATTTAGCCACCGTCTTCAACATATAATTGTTGCACTGACTGTAGCTTAAAGTAGTAACCTTAACCTATTTTTAAACGTAGTCTTACTAATATTAAAGTCGAAACAGTCGCTCACGCCATATAAATGTTTGCAGCTACTAAGCAGTGGATTATGATGGCCATATAAGATGCGACGTGAGGGGATATAAAGCAGTGCGCGGCATCGTAGGAACGGTGTGGAGCGTAAAGATTTACTTGTCTCAATAAGTTTTCGCAGTCAATCACATTCCTCACCAGGTCAAAAAAAAACAGAAAACCTTCTATAGAAATAAACACCTCGTTGTCAGGATACTGAGTCCCATCAACTTGCACCGGTTTTCATACGGAGGGAGTCTAACCCGACCATTCCACGGCAGGTTTCTTAAGGCCACTCCTCATAGAATCCAAGTTTTAAAGTGCTCGCGTTTTCGGGGCCACACCACTCGATACGGAGGCGGCGCACAACTGTCATTTTTGTTGATTTAGCTTTGCTGCGTCGCAGCATGCGTGAAATAATAAAAATGACAGCTGTGCATTGCTTCCGTATCGAGTGGTGTGCCCCCGAAAACGCGAGTACTTTGAAACTTGGATTCCGTGAGGAGTGACCTTAAAGTATACCGGACAAAGGATCGATGTACTCGCTCGATGCGGTCCTCCTGCGTCCGGTGATATGGTGCCCAAACTTGCACCGCGTATTCTAGTATGCTTCGGACTGTGGCGCAATATACCGATTTCAGAGCGTGAATGTCGGTAAACGATTTAGCAATCCTCTTTGTCAACCCAAGTAACGCAAAAGCCTTAGGGGTGATAGTGGCGATAAGTTCGTTAGTTCACTTTGCTGTCAATGAAAAGATCATTGATGGAACTTACACGCTGTAATACTTGTGAAGCCATTGCATAGAACTGCAACAATGGGGAACGAGATCGGGTAAACGCTATAATCCTACTTTTCCCGGCATTTATGTTCATGCCGTTGGCACCATTCTTGCAGCACATCAAGGTCACGTCGAATAGCACAACAGTCTAAATACGAGAGCATAATTCTGAATATTTTCAAATCGTCGGCGTATAGCAACTTTTCGGATTGAATTAGCTCACACAAATCATTTATGAATAGAACGAAAAGAAGCGGTCCTAAGTGGCTGCCTTGCGGAACGCCCGATGTAATATCAAACCGCAATGATTCACAGTCATGAACTTTCACATAAGCGTAGCGTGTCGTCAGGTAGGATCGCAACCAAATAGTTATCCAGTCTGGAAGACCCATTTTCCTCAGCTTGGCAACCAACAAATTGTGCGGTACGTTATCAAATGCCTTTGCAAAATCAATGTAAATCGTGTCGACCTGTTGATTTTTGTCCATTTTACTCTTCAAACTGCTCACAAAAACATCAGGTTAGTTGTTGTGGACCTGCATTTCACAAACCCATGCTGGTGCACGGAAATAACTGGACTTACGACTCTATACAAAGTATTGTGGGCAAAACACTCAAGCACTTTAGAAAAGCAATTTAGAATCGAAATTCCACGATAGTTTCCTGCGTCGTATAAGGTGCCCGATTTATGAATTGGAGTGATTGATGCTACCTTCCATAACTCTGGAAATTCTCCGGTAGAGAAAGAGCGATTGAAGATTATAGATGCTGGCAAAGCAAGTGCTTCAGTGCATTGCTTGATGAATAACGGTGGAATGCCATCCGGACCAGGACCCTTAGTAGCATCCAAATCTGAAAACGTCCTAAACACGTCTTCCACCGACACATCAATGAGAGGCATATGTAGATCATATTCCATTATTCTGTCAACACCCCGTTTGTCACCGATGGTTGATTATTGTTATAAACACCTTTGAAAAATTCAGCCAACAGGTTGACACTTCTCGCGGCACATCGTTAGATTTTCGACGCCTTTCTACGTAAGTCCAGAAACCCACAAGATCATTTCTAGCATTACGTTACAGACCGACGATATACTCACGAAAAGCAGATATAACAATTGTATAATAGATAAAATAGTTTCAAAGAGAAATCATATTAATGCAAAGTAGCAAACAATTCTAGGGGGGCTAACTAAATCCTAGGTGGGGCTAAAGCTTCCCCTACCCCCCTGTAGTTACGCCAATGGAAAAATTAGAAGTTGAGTAGAAAATAATAGTAAACAATAGAATAAATGTTTGAGGAAAAAGAAAAAGAAGGTATGAATACAAATTAGAAAGAAAGAAAAATAAGAGAAAGGAAGAAGGAAGAAGAAAAAAGGAAGGGAGAAACAGATAGAAAGTAGCGAAGAAGGAAGAATGAAGAAGAAATAATTGAGAATGAAAAAGGCAGAAGAAAGTAGAAATATGGAAGATGAAAGAAAAAATAGAAAGAAGGAGCAAGAAAGAATGAAGAAAGACGAAGAAAAAAGGAAGAAGAAGAAGAAAAAGGATAGGATTAAGAATGAAGAAGGAAGAACCAAGCAGGAAGGAGAAAAAAAGAAGAAGGAAAAAAAGAAGAATGGAGAAGGAATAAGAAGAAAAGAAGGAGGAAGAAAGAAGAAAGAAGCAGAAAGAATTAAGAAGGAAAAGGAAAAATATATGAGGAAGAAGCAAGAAAGAAAAAGAAAGAAGGCAGAAGATTAGGAAGAAGGAAAAACGAATAACACAATAAAGAAGAAAGGATGCAGAAGAAAGAATGAAGCTGGAAGCATGAAGAAGGAAGAAGAAATGTGGAAAATGGGTGAAAATTTTGAAAGAAAGAAAAAGAAAGATGAAGAAAGAAAGAGTAAGAAGAAGAAAGGAGAAAGAATAAAAATAAAGAATGAGCAGTGAAGAAAAAGGAAGGAAGAAGAAAGAAAGAAGAAGGAAGAAGTAGGAAGGAAGAAGGAAGAAAAAGGAAAATATAATGAATAATGAAGAAGAAAAAAAGAAAAAGGTAGAAGAAAAAACAAAAAGAACGGAGGAATAAAGAAGAATGAAGGAAGAAGTAAGAGGAACGAAGGAGTAACGAAGAAAAAACATGCAAAAAAGGAAGAACGAAGAGAAAATATGTAAAAAAGAAGAAAAAAAACGAAAATGGCGAAAGAAGAAATAAGGTTGAATTTCTCACTTTTCAATGCTCTTCTCTCATTTTTCCCTCGTCTTATTCCTAGTCTTCCGTCTTCTCACTAGTTTTCAATTCTTACGGCTCCGTTTTCATTTCTTGCTTCTTGATTCTCACTTCTTAGTTTTCATTCTCATTTCTCACTTTTTATATCTTATTTCTCAGTTATCTGTTTTCAGTTTTCATTAATTAGTTCTCAGTTCTCAGATCTCAGTTTTTAGTTCTCAGTCCCAAGTCCCCTATCCACTTTCAATCCTCACCTCCCGCTTCTCTCATATTACTTTATAATTTTCTTTCCTTAACAATCACTTTCAACTTCTCACTTCTCACGACTTATTTGGAATCTCATTCTTCACTTCACACTTCGCAACTATCACTTTTCATTTGTTACTCTTCACTACTCGTAATATTTGGTTATTTTTTGTAACTGATCGGCCAAACGACATTTGGTCAAACGGCCTGGTACCTTGAGCCGTATGTTAATAGTAGAAGAAGTGGAATAAGTGGAATAAGTAGAAGAAATATAATAAATGTGAGAATTGTAAGAATTCAAAGAAAAAGGTATAGAAAAATAATATTTCTTATCATCGTAAATTTAGTTTTCCATCCTCAAAAAATAATGAACAGAAAGGTAGCAGATGTACTAGCAGAATTAGAAGTAGCACATAAAAAAATATATATAAAAAGCTGATGTAGAAGGATGTTGTTAGTAAAAATTTATGAAATAGAACTGAAGCATACAAAAATATATAATAAAAAGTCGATGTTAGTTTTTATTAATTTGAACTTTATTGAACATGGGTCAGATAAAGGGAAATACTAATACAAACAAATATCAAGGCCGATCCGGTTGCCGAACAATGAACGGAGTTGCTTTCCTGCTCTCTCGCTACAAAGCAACTGCTCTTGGACTTTGGAGGCGCGAGTAACCCCTCCAAGCAGCTTTTGCAGAGCAATGTATTTTCGTCGTTGCCAATCGATGATGACGGCAACCCGCCAAAGAGAAGGAAACAGCAATCGCAGCTGCCGCAGGTTCAACCAGAGCGGAAGAAGATGTGCCCGCATGTGTTTGTGAAGGGCGATTCGCCGGAATTGCGCTCGAAAATTCGCCAGCTGATCGCCAAGGAGCTGAAATGTGTTTTTCGACTCTGCAGCGAGGCCGTGAAAGTGATGCCGTGAACAAGGATCATCAACAATCCGTCGTGAAGTTCCACGAGGTCAACAGGTATGACTACTACACCCATGACCATCCCGACAAAAAGCCGTTCAAGGCTTTGCTGGGAGGGCTCCACGACATGAAGGAAGAAGATCTCATTGCGGAACTCGAGAGCTGCGGCCTAAAGCCAGCGGCCGTGCACAAGATCGCTCGTCACGACAGGAAAGGGGATACCACGACCAGCTTTACCTGGTCCATCTAGAGCACGGCTCTACCACGTGGAAGGACCTGAAGTTGGTTGGCGTTATAAATTACACCGTCGTTGAATGGGAGCGATATAGGCCAGTGCACCGTGACGTCATGCAGTGCACTAACAGCTTCAACTTCGGGTATGCCTCCATGAACTGTCGCATGAAGCCGCGCTGTAACAAGTGTTGCGAGCCCCATCCGACCGAAGAGTGCGATAAGATAGAGGTGGATGATCCCACCGAACGAAGCTGTCCTACCGGAAGAATCTGCTCCGCTCTACACTCCAGAGCAACTTATGCCGATCTTCGCGCGGCTTCAAAGCCCGTTTCGACCAGGTCTTCACTCTTGGCATGTTCACGATTGAAAATGTCTGCTAGGGTGGGCCTGGTCAACTGGAACGCTGGCTCGTTCAAGAGCAAAAACATTAAACTGGCTAATTTCCTTGAGGAGAAGGGGATCAACTTGGTTCATCACCGAAACGCACCCGCACGAAATGAAATTTTAATTTTTTTCCGGCGGAATTTTTTTTTTTTGGGTTGGTTTTATATACGTATATATACGCAATTCTGATTGAACTTTTTCGAAGCTAAATATCTGTTTTGCAACCAATAGAGCTAAAATTACAGAAGAATTATTATTATTATTTATTCAGACTAAGGCCGAAGTGGCCTGTGCGGTATATAAGAGTCTTCTCCATTCGGCTCGGTCCATGGCTACACGTCGCCAACCACGCAGTCTACGGAGGGTCCGCAAGTCATCTTCCACCTGATCGATCCACCTTGCCCGCTGCGCACCTCGCCTTCTTGTGCCCGTCGGATCGTTGTCGAGAACCATTTTCACCGGGTTACTGTCCGACATTCTGGCTACGTGCCCGGCCCATCGCAGTCGTCCGATTTTCGCGGTGTGAACGATGGATGGTTCTCCCAACAGCTGATGCAATTCGTGGTTCATTCGCCTCCTCCACGTACCGTCCGCCATCTGCACCCCACCATAGATGGTACGCAGCACTTTCCTTTCGAAAACTCCAGTGCGCGTTGGTCCTCCACGAGCATCGTCCAGGTCTCGTGTCCGTAGAGGACTACCGGTCTAATTAGCGTTTTGTAGATTGTCAGTTTGGTACGGCGGCGAACTCTATTCGATCGGAGCGTCTTGCGGAGTCCAGTACGTACGATTTCCAGCCACTATGCGTCTCCGAATTTCTCTGCTGGTGTCATTTTCGGCAGTCACCAGTGAGCCCAAGTACACAAATTCTTCTACCACCTCGATTTCGTCACCACCGATGCAAACTCGCGGTGGGTGGCTCACATTGTCTTCTCTTGAACCTCTGCCTATCATGTACTTCGTCTTCGACGTGTTGATGACTAGTCCGATCCGCTTAGCTTCCCTCTTCAGTCTGATGTAGGCTTCCTCCATCTTCTCAAAGTTACGTGCCATAATATCTATGTCGTCGGCGAAACCAAATAGCTGGACGGACTTATTGAAAATTGTACCACTCGTGTTAATCCCAGCTCTTCGTATTACCCCTTCCAAAGCGATGTTGAATAGCAAACACGAAAGACCATCACCTTGCCGTAACCCTCTGCGGGTTTCGAAGGGACTCGAGAATGCCCCTGAAACTCGAACTACGCACATCACCCGATCCATCGTCGCTTTGATCAACCGTGTCAGTTTATCCGGAAAACCGTGTTCGTGCATTAGCTGCCATAGCTGGTCCCGATCGATTAATTCATATGCGGCTTTGAAGTCGATGAATAGATGATGTCTGGGCACGTTGTATTCGCGGCATTTCTGCAGTACTTGGCGAATGGCGAACACCTGGTCCGTGGTGGAGCGTTCGCCCATAAAACCCGCCTGGTACTGCCTCACGAACTCCCTTGCAGTTGGTGCTAGTCGACGGCATAAAATTTGGGATAGTACCTTGTAGGCAGCGTTCAGCAATGTGATTGCGCGGTAGTTGCTACAATCCAGCTTATCGCCCTTTTTGTAGATGGGACACACGACACCTTCCATCCACTCCTGCGGCAAAACTTCCTCCTCCCAAATCTTGGTAATGACCCAGTGCAGCGCTCTAGCTAGTGCTTCACCACCGTGTTTAAACAGCTCTCCTGGTAGTTGGTCAACTCCAGGGGCTTTGTTGTTTGTCAGCCGGCCGATCTCCTCCTGGATTTCCTGGAGATCCGGAGCCGGTAGAATTATGTCCTGCGCGCGTTCTCCCAGGTCCATCACCATACCGCCATCTTCGTCTGCCACATCGCCATTCAGGTGTTCTTCGTAGTGCTGCCGCCACCTTTGGATCACCTCACGCTCGTTCGTAAGAAGGTTCCCGTTTATGTCCTTACACATATCAGGCTGTGGCACGTGGCCCTTACGTGAACGGTTCAACTTCTCATAAAACTTTCGTGTGTTATTAGCGCGGTACAGTTGCTCCGTTTCTTCACGGTCTCGATCTTCCTGCTGGCGCTTTTTCCTCCGGAAAATCGAGTTTTGTCTGTTCCGCGCCTGTTTATATCGTGCCTCGTTCGCCCTCGTGCGGTGTTGCAGCAATCTCGCCCATGCTGCATTCTTCTCTTCCACTAACTGCTCACATTCGCCGTCATACCAGTCGTTTCTCTGATCCGAGGGCACCGTGCCTAGTGCAGCGGTTGCGGTGCTACCAATGGCGGATCGAATATCTCTCCAGCCATCTTCAAGAGACGCTGCGCCTAGCTGCTCTTCCGTTGGAAGTGCCACTTCCAGCTGCTGCGCGTATTCTTGGGCTAGTCTACACATGTGGAAGTATTGGCTTGAGAAATGGATTGCGAGTGATTTGACTATGCGTCCAATTTGGGAATCTCGAGCTCGTTCAGTAGCCGCTAGGTTGCGAAGGCCGACGGAGGTCCTTCGTAGCTTAGTTGGTTAAAGCACCAGTCTAGCGTACTGTAGGGTCATGGGTTCGAGTCCCATCGAAGGGAAAGTGGTTACCTCCAATACATTTTTCAAATCAATATCTTCCACATAACGTACATATTCATATATGAGTTTCCATAACATTGTAAATTAACGTCCAAGTCGGGTGGTTTAATCCCCGGAAATAGGCAATTAACTTTGATTGAAGTAAAAAATGATTAATTGTACACATCGTAGTTGCTAATCATGATTGGCCGAGAAACAGCGAATATGCAGAGCTTACCAATTGAATAATCTTCTTGGGATAAAAAAAATCTCATTATTCTTGGTTCGAAGTTTCCAATTCATGACCAATAACGATGCTGGTCACGTCCTTACAGTCATCACATTTTTTAATTTGATCACATTTGAGTAGCTGCATTACCAAATTGGTCCAAATTGAGCTGCTAGGGTTGACACTCATTGTTATAAGAGACAATCCGACCCATAATTACTGTGCTTCGTTTAATAAACTTCTACAACACGATCGATTCTACACTACATAATTTTGTGCTCTTTGATGCAGACATTAGTTTGTTCATCCCGTATTCTCCCGCACTAGCTAGCAAAACCAGCATCAACACTATCGATAGCAAACTGATTAAACACATTTCTGCTCGCAAGGGTTTTTTTTTTTGTGTCTTTATTAAGGAGACTTTCAGCCCGAGGCTGGCTCGTCTCCGAAACTGCTCGCGAGGGTGATTTTTTTCAGTTTGCGTTTCCTAGACTAGCTGCCGTCCCGTGACCAGCAGCAACACGATCGATTCTGCACTCATATTGTGCAAATAGTCAAATAATATCACAGAGTTTAAATCTTGGGGGCTGTATGTACATTTCGATGATTCGCCGAATATTGAATGTTGTGTGGAGTACCTTCAATCCTCTGAACGGGCCCCTGCTTTTCAATCTGTTCACCTCCGACATGCCTGAAACTCCGGCTATCTCTGTTTGCAGATGCCACCTCCATCGTCTACCAAGGTAGAATGATCAGAGCGCTAGTTTTACACACGTTTTTCAGCTCCGTATCTCCAGGAAATCCAGAAGGAGATTGGCCGGTTAAAAAAACAACAAAGCCCCTATACTTGCTAGAGCGCACTGGGTAATTACCATGGTTTGGGAGGAGGAAGCTCGGCTGCAGAAGAGGATGGAAGGTGTCGTGTGTCTCATCTACAAAAAGGTCGAAAAGCTGGATTGTAGCAACTACCGCGCAATCACATTGCTGAACGCCGCCTAAAAGGTACTCTTTCAAATTTTATGTCGTCGACTAAAACCAATTGCAAAAGAGTTCATGGGATAGTACCATGTCTACTACCTACGACCAGGTGCTAAGCGTACGTCATATATTGCAAAAATGTCGTGATCGAGATAGAGACCAGCTATGGCAGCTAATGCACAAAAATGGATTCCCGATTAAACGCGTACGTTCGTATATGCTTTAGAACGAATGTTGATACGCAGAAAGAATACATTTTTTTATTTGACATTTTTAATACAATAAGTTCCACCGTGATCGCAGTTTTGGTAATTACAAATCCCGATTGGCGTCTTTCCACACCGTTTGTTAGAAAAACCGCTCACTCTTAGACCCAAAGGAGAAAGAAAGCAAACACTTTGTGCTTATTACATACGATTGATGTTCAAGCATATGTAAAGCAAGCATCTTCTGTGCCACATTCCTCAGCGCCCACCGTAATTGGTCTGCTGCGAAGCGGGCCTATTCTGATAAGGTTTGATGCTCACATGACCGTGAAATACTGAAGGCAAAGTATGCATGCGGTACCACTCTCACGTGTGTATGCTGCACTACTTATGAGATGATAAATGAGCATCGCACTGGACGAGACGATTAATTTAATTATGATTAACTTTTCCCTGTTGAGCTCGCAGATTGACGTATGGTACATTGGTCCGATTTGGGTTACTGTTTCTAAAACGTCCCATATAACAAAAAGCAAAACCATCATCTCCTATTCAACAATTGTTTACACCGTGGCTCCGTCATCCCTTTTCTTTAATTCCGTTCGACTATTCAACAGCTAGAGATTCGCCTACGAGTGAGTCAATTAATTGGCGGAAAGTGAATGAAATGCACTTTTGCTTTGAAAGGAATACAGCTGACTTATTTATTGTACATTTTCATAAATTTAGAAAGTAAATCCAGTTTTATTCTTGATAGTCTATTGTAAAAATGGAAAATCATAATCAAAAGGTAAACATTGGATTAGTAATGCAGGCTGAGAAACATCCATAACAACAAAGCTATGTAGACATTGCCAATGCTTTCATGCATCATGGACTTTCACCGAGATCCGGCTTGATGGAAAAGTGGAAACATCAATTTGAACAACCTTCAATTACGAGCGTCCGTTTTGCAGTCGATTGTTTTTTACCGATAAACAGTTCAGTATTCAGACGTTCGTTATACCGAAAACACGAAGCTTCGCGGCTCTTCAAAACCAGACTTGCATGGAACGGGTGAAGAGAAAATATGTTCCACAAGGATTGGAACGCTTGGTTGTGACTAAACGAGTTGAATGGAAAATTAACTTGGATCTACTGTACAAGATTTCAAAATAATACAAAAAATAGAATTCTAAAACTCCTGCCACCTAGATTTTTGAAAAGTAGTAAATAAATGTATTGCAATTGGGATAGGGTAACCGCACCTTTAGTGGAGGTACCAATAGTGGAAAAACTGGGGTTTTAATGAGATTTTTTTTTATAATTATATACTTTACGGTGGTTTCAGTTGATGCATTGTGCTTTAAATATCCGGTTAAATGCAATTTGTCATAAGATTTTGCTTTTAAAACTATTGAAAACAGTTATTTTCTTTAATAACCTATACTGCCGCTAACCGCAAGTCGAGCTCATCTGTATATGGGCCTCCATATACAGATATGCTCGACTTGCGGTTAGCGGCAGTATAGTGGTGCAACTAAACCAATAGTGGTGAGTCTCGTAAGAAACCAATTGATGTGTGCCCCTCATGTTGACTTTGGAAGTCTATAGATGAACAAGAATTATGCCAAATTTTTCAGAAGCCTATTTGACAATCGAAATCTTGAAGCGCTAAACTATTAATTGCTTTATATTTGTGCTGTTTTAACCTAATGATCTTTTCTCGATTCATTTTATAATGAACAAAAAAGCCATCATAACACGTTAGGTGAATTGATCTGGATTTTTTTTATTGTTTCCATGTTTGATGTTATATCGAATGTTTTCTTGTTTTTCCAAAAATAATAAGGGATAGGGTAACGGTACATTAGTGGAACACAAAATGCACGCACACATTATATGGATTTCCATACCTTAGTATTTATTTACATTGATTCCTAATGGAAATACATACACGGATTCCACGATAGAACAACTGCAGGAAAAAACTGCTCTAATAGACCACTGTATCTCCCACCAACACCGCTTTAACCCATTAACGCCCGAATTATCTCACTTTCATGATAATCACTTGATTTTTTTCAGGAACATCTCAACATATTAAAATAATAAAGTTGAAATAATTCAATTGAAAATCTACGGTCACAATTTTCTTAGCACGGTGGGCCATATGTGCTGGAAATGATGGAAAAATGATTGAACCCATTAAGCAGTATAATCGATAGCAATTATAATCGGCACAAGCATCATACAGTTTTTGGGAGATGCAGGGCGACCGAAAAAACTCCTTATGCTAGTTGGAAATCCCTTCTACATTTTGCGAGAGGGAGGGGTTCAGGGGCTCCCACGCAAATGAATCACAATTTTGTGCCTGACTCGAGAACGAATCAAGTAATTGGCAATTTTACTCTCTCTCTCTCTCGCTCTTTCTCTCTCTCCCTCTCCCTCTCACTATTTCTTTCTCTCCCTCTCATTCTTTCCTTCTCTCCCTTTCACTCTTTCTCTCTTTCTCTCTTTCTCTATCACTCTTTCTCTCTTTCTCTACTCACTCTTTCTCTCTCTCACTCTTTATCTCTCTTACTCTCTCTCACTCTTTCTCTCTCACTCTCTCTCACTCTCTCACGCTTTCTCTTCCACTCTCTCTTGCTCCTCTCTCACTCTTTCTCTCTCACTCTCTCACTCTCTCTCACTCTTCTCTCTCACGCTTTCTCTTCCACTCTCTCTCGCTCTTCTCTCACTCTTTCTCTCTCACTCTCTCACTCTCTCTCTCTCTCTCTCTCCCACACTCTTTCTCTCTCACTTTCTCTCACTCTTTCTCACTCTTCTCTCTCACTCTTTCTCTTCCACTCTCACTCGCTCTTCTCTCACTCTTTCTCTCTCGCTCTCTCATTCTTTCTCTCTCACTCTCTCACTCTTTCTCTCTCACTCTCTCACTCTTTCTCTCTCACTCTTTATTTTTCACTCTCTCACTCTTTCTTTTTCACTCTCTCACTCTTTCTCTCTCACTCTCTCGTTCTTTCTCTTTCTCTCACTTTTTCTCTCTCTCACTCTTTCTCTCTTTCACTCTTTCTCTCTCTCTCACACTCACTCTATATCTCTCACTCATTCTCTCTCTATCTTTCGTCCTGCCTCCCCCACACTTCCCCTACAACATTTGGTTGCACATTGCCTAAAGGAGCAAATTCATTCATCGTCACATTCATTTTTTTTGTGCGACGCACATTGTTGAGAAGGCTCTAACAGCTCAACACACGCACACTCACGGATCACTCGAAATAAACTTCATTGGTGGTTGTTTTGACGCTTTCAGAAGATTTCTTCTCTACATAACGACCCATACTGCATTGTTTGGTTTTATAACGGCCATGGCGTTCAAGACTTGTTCAATATGGCTGCTTTGAAACCAATATAACACATGACTGCAAACTAGGAACATCATATCAAATTCAATCGGTACCTCCATAACGTCAACAAAATGATTTCGTGTCTTTCGCCACTTCCGGTGTTTCACAACGAGTTTGTTTGTGAGAGGATCTTTAGAACTGTGCAGTGAAGTGTAATTTGATTATTTTTCTTCATCCGGCCGGTTCTACACAGATAGAAAAATCCACTGAACTTTACGCGCCACCTCATACAAACGTTCAGAATTATTTGGATCAGTTCTTGACCCACCAAGGTACTCTGAACAGCTTTGCTGAAGACTCCATGTAGCTAACTAATCAGGATCTTGAGATGCAGATTGATGTTTTATGCAGAAGAAGTTTGGGTGCTCACTAGCGCCACCTTATGCAAAAGTTCAGAATTATTTGGATCAGTTCTTGAACAGCCAAGATACTCTGAACAGCTTTGCTGAAGACTCCATGTAGCTAACTAGTCAGGTTCTTAAGGTATATAGTGATGCTGTTGGACGTTCACTACTCATTACTTGATTTTTGTATGAAAAAGTTCAGTTTTCTATGGACGCTTATGCCATCTTGTGAGCCATATGATGCCACCATATGAAAGATATTAGTTCATAGAACAATATTGACGAAGACATGTATAACTTCAGAGCCAAAACTTCCCAACAGATATAAAAAATGTAACTGATCTATAAATAGATCACTGGGCGTTAACGGGTTAACATAAACCACCCATCTATCGTAGACATCATCGTCGGACAAACACCGACAATCTCAGCTGTGTGTACGCCAATCTTCTCACCACAATCTAACGCTTGTATGAAGAGAAGAGATTGTCGTTAAATCGTCAACATAGTGATCAATCTACAAATAATGACCACCCTACTCAATCAACACAAATATTGTCATCCAACCATCCACCATCCAATATACACAACACACAGTAATCACCCATTTTCAGACTGCAAAACACCCCTTATAGTGTGTGACAAAATTAGTGTCGAAAAGTGTTCGAAGTGAACTATATTTTGTCCAATGAGGCCAGAAACAATTTCCACCAATCAAGTGACAAAACTCCGTACGAATATAGCGGTAATTAACAAATTGACTGCCATCGAGCCCTGAAGAAGATCCCATCCCGGATCGAAACGTCGAAACTCATCCACTCTCCAGGAATTTCCGAAAGAATTCCTGGATTGTTCTGGTCCTCCAGAGATTTCCTTTGAGGTTAATTAAAAAAAAATCAATACACTTATCAAGCTTGGATCTACAATACCAATACCTTACTCATCATTGGCTGACTTCCCAAGCAGCACCGAGTTGCTGTGACTTATGTTCGATCAAATCCAGTCATATATGAGTTGTTACAACCAAATCGAGCTAAACCCAGAACTTTCGGCCCATATCGACTAGACATTTGTCCGACACAGAACATGCTTAAAACCTCATTCTGAGGATTGTGTAATTTGAAGAAACAAAAATGTATCTAGGTGATAAGATAAGATTCCATAAGATGATCGAGTCTCTACATGAATGGTCATGTCCATTTACTATTTTTTGAATAAATAACTAGCCAAATTAAATTTCTCATTATATTGGTTACAGCGTTTGCCTATTAGACCCAGGCGAGAAGAAAACCTACATAGGTAAAAAAATACTCAAGAGTTTTCACTCAGCGAAAACCGTATCCTAATTACGCATCCCAATAATTAGTAATCGATTTTATTATAGATTGCAAATCTTTAGTTATGATCATTAAACTTCTCCGATGGCATTGCGCGAGCTCGAGCGGTTAGTTTTCTGGAAAAACAGTCATCACAATTTGAAAAATTAAACACTTGAACAATTCTGATGTGACTTGCTAACTCCAAGTCCAAAATCCGACTCTCTTCTTTATTTACAAAAACGTTATTTATAATTACTGGCTATTGTTTACAATTTTTCTCTCATTTTCAATAATGTTGCAGAATGTTGCATGCTACCTACATTTACTCTCATGTGACATTCTGCTCCGAGAGCATTCGTACTCTCTAAATAAACAATTATTTAACAATTGAGTCAGCTACTATTTCTAGGCCAGCTTATTCGCTAAGTTTTGCTTATACTTAAATATCCGTTGTTTATTTTCAACAGCGGTTGCTATTTGATAAACATAAATGGACAGGTTTCAACCTGTCCAATCTTTTCTTTTGTTCGTTTATATGACATACTTTACTAATAGAAGAAAAATGATGATTAATGCATGGCGTTTAGGGTCGCTACAGGCATCACTGAAACGTGCAACGCAACATAGTAGCCCAAATTCTTTCGCGCCAAGAGCAGCAATGTTGCCTGTTGAATAGTTACACAATTATCTTCAGAAAACTACGACATAGACTAAATTCGATAACTAATTATTGAAATAATTAATTAGAATGCGGTTTTCAATGAGTAAAAGCTTTTGAATATTCCCTTTGGCTGTGTACGTTTTCTATTCACCTGACCTCAACAACCTGCTATCCAGCTTTCCACGCTCACCATAATGGCGGATGCTATAAAACTTTTGACGTAAACTGCTTCCCGACACTGAACTGAAATTTTCGTCTCAGTAAGCGTTGATGTCTTTCGCTACCAATGACAACCCAAAGTTTATTATTTTCTGTCAACAAGAAAACTTGTTGAGGAAATCTTATCGTTGAAAAATACTTTTGTTGCAATTTTTTTCAGATGGTATGGAATTGGAATTGCAATAGATTTGGTGTTCAGGTAGTACCTGTCCTTTAACGGCTGTGATTGCCGCGGAATTTATCGAATCGTGATGTGGCCAAACACTGAATTTACTCACGACTGGCATATTCAACAAGATCTGTTCTGATACGCATTCTACTGCACTATAGTTCTGTAGATGCAGCAGTAACAACTTCATTCATATGTTCATCGGTTCCGTTTCACATTCCATTTTTGTTAAAGGTAGCATTCGAATATGCGTGTCAATGAAGTCAACGAAAAACTAGGATGTCTATAGACTTTTTCCAGTGAGCGTTTTCTTATTTACATTTGAATGCTGGTTGATACGGGAGAAGATTGGCATTCCCGGATAAAAAATATGATTAGAATATTATAAATATTACTGTTACATCACCATGTAAAACATAGAAATTAACATTGAATGTAATGGAACTTTAACAACTAAATCACATCAGAGACAATTGTTTTCCACGATTAAATTAATGGTAAATGGGACTTTTACAATAAAAAAGGGGGGTTGTTATGTATCTTTACAATAAAAAAATCGAAAAATTTTCATACAAAATTCAGAGCAAAACAATTGATTTAACGGTTCTTCAATGGGATGATTTCGAAGGCCAAAACAATAGAAAACAATGTGTTTCAAATGTTTTTTCTCAAATTTTTTTTATTGTTTTACAGTAGAAATACAATGGGATTTTAAATAAATTTCACTTCAATCTCGACTTCAATTTTACAATAAAAATACAATTCAATTTATTTTTGATTTAATTTCAATTCAGTTTTAATTTAATTTCAATTTGACTTTAGTTCAATTTGTGTTCGAATTAAAATTAAAATTATATTGGTATTGGTATTGTTAAGTGCGTTAACTGCTATTCAGACCGGGATTCATAAACGTAGATTTCAGTCGCCAATGATGCAACCGGCTATACTCACTGAAGCCGCTGTAACTAATGCTGCTCGTATTTTTTCCTGTAGAAGACGTAAATTATAAGATCATGTCAGGTTTCTTACAAAAAGTATAAGTCGAAAAACAAAAGTTACCTGTTCAATTTTTTATTGTATCCCGTTGGTGATATAGCTCGATGATAGTCGCCGAACGATATTGAATCATCAGGGATGGTGGCATGCAGCAGTGTTTTATCATTAATTCAATTTCTGAAAAGGAACAAGGATACATATTAATAAAAAAATCTGCGAACTGCTTCGGCGGTGTAAATCAAGGGACCCCTTCCTGAAGGTCTTTCACGTAAAAAACAATAATGTTACTAGGCACATACATTCCAAAACTTATACTTTTCATTAACTTATTATTGTTATTGCTTTTAGTATGGGATCATTCATCAGATGGCATAATGAATTAGTGTATTGATATTTTCGAATAGGTTGTTGCTTATAAGGTTTTAAATTATAAGTTTTTTTCTTTACGTGTTGAAAGATTTATCCCACCTCAAAATGATCCGGTATATATAGATACCTTGATAGATACTCACCACGGTACAGCGGGAAATGATCGGCCGTTGCTTGCTCGCAGAATCAGTATTGTCGGCGTAGCATCAACTTAGAATTCGGAAGTCGGGACTTCCGAACCGAACTTTCTTCCGAAATTTTATCTGTCAAACTAATTGATGTGCTGTTTAGCGCATCTTTAGGCAAATCCAGCGCACTACTTCCGAAGTTGGGAGAAAATCTGTATCTGGATCTGTATCTGGAGAAAAATCCAACTTCGATATAAAAAGCGTACTAACTTTGTACCGGATAGACGATTATAAAAGGAACACTTCGTTTACTTCGTCTTCTCACTAAGCACAAACAAAATTGTACACGCTCATCTAAATCCAGTCATTCTCCAAGTAAAATTAAAAGTGAAAGATTTTGTTCCTTTGAATTTTTAAATTTAAATTGATCAGAACATGAATATTTCAAGACCTGCAATTAAAACATATATTTGAGAATCGGTAGAATTTTCATGTAACTATGAAAGTTTTTGTTATTTTATTGTTTTCAATTGTTATTCCATCAACATAATGAATCAATGAAATAGTCTCAAATTATATTTTTATTTTCTTTAAAACGGATTATCCGATCACCGAGATGGAATACTTTTATAATTTGTTTAATTTTTGGATGAGCAATATAAAACATACGCGAACAACTAAAATATTATAGAATGTATCGGTCACATTTAAATGTATTGTACTTTTAAAGTAAGTACCGTCAACTGGGAGGAAGATGATCACTTTTAAGACAAAACATGCAATAACAATATGTGTTTACATTTTAAATCGAAACAAATATTTTCAAAACATGTACTGCTATACGTTGCAATAATCAACAACTTAAGTTTTCTAAAATGCGTTCGCATTTATTAAAATAAATTAAATTATCACACATTTTTTGAGAAATCTGGTTTGGGGTGAAGTTGATCAAGACAGCTCTACTAAAATCATTATGACCTAGTAGTCAAAATACACTAGGTTATTTGTATGAATGTTGAATTTGCTACGTAAAGAAGTCTACGAAGTCAATATTTGAAACGAAAACAGCGTCATTTATGACTATCTCTCTCTTTCTTCCACAAAATACATTTTCATGATTATAATCGAAAAACTCGGATTTCTACCTAGCGGTAACATTACTTGAACGGAGAATATTGTTGACTACCGTTTCATAAAAAAATATGGCACTTTTGATTGACACATCAAATGATCATCTTCACCTCAATGATCATCTTCCCCCCATTTGACGGTACAATAAAGGATTTTTACAACCGTGAAAAATCTACAATAAAAATACAATAGATTGTATTATTTACCATACAACCAATTGAATTCCAATGGATCATACCATACAAGGAACTGTAAATTTTTATCCGGGTTATCGTTAACGTCAACGGTGGTCGACTGATCTTGAAATGATAGTTTCAGCATTTTTTTTTTGCCGAAAATAAGAAATATTTTGCATATGTTTTTTCGTTTATTAGTTGCATTTGTTTTTTTTTTAATCCGTGAATTTGCAGTTCATTAGAAAAAGAATAGCAGGAAAGTCTATAGTACATCGATGAAATTTTCACTAAGCAGCAGAATGCGATGTGATGATTTCGAAGCATCAAGCAGAGGGAATCACATTTTTCTTTCAGATGAATTTTCCATTTTACCAGATACTAATCCATGGTACTTTTCCCTCCATGCTCAAATACCGAGCAACAGTACTTGAAACCTTGGAGTACTGAACTTCTCCATAGAATAGTTTGCCGGTATAACTAATTATTGACTTTCGCAACATATAGAAAAACATCTTGGAGGTTACAATATTTATTAGAACGACCGTCTTTTTCTGAAAAGAAGTAACATATTAATTAAAATATATTCATTTCTTGTTTTGATTGATAAAAATGAACCGCTTTGTCATGCACAGACTTCTTGTTGACAGAAAATAACAAACCTTGGGCTGTCATTACCCAAGTAACATTTTGAGTTTTATCATACTCCATTAGCAGTTTTGGAGAGCAAATTTTGAAGACTAGCAATAAAACTAAGATCTACATGACAACCTCTTGAAGACCACTACAAGATTACGTTATGACCAAGTGGACCACTCTTGAGAACGTCTTCAAAGCAAGCTCGAGGTTGTTAATAAAGCTGCCATAAAACCGCTGTCAAAAAAGGGAATTTCTCTTTTGTTTGGAGAAAAGGGAAAATCGTAGGAATGGAAGAATGAAAAAAAAACAACATTCAATGGAAGGATAGAAAACAACATTCATGGATATGGATGTAAAATAATATGGAATCATCGGAAATTGGATGCCCCAGAACTCGCTCGCGTGCATACAATTTTGGTGCGCCTTCGAATTTCTGGTGAAACCAGGTAAGAAAAGCAGTTTATTTAAATGCGCCATCGCAATATCGTGATTTACGGGAATTAAATTTGAACAAATCATAAATCAATATATTGTTTTTTTTTTACTTGTGGCATTTCGATTCGCACCGAAAATTTTCTCGTGTTCCGAGATTTGTAAATCATTTGAAATGCAGCGGTTGCTACATAAGGTAGTGAATATCGCAAAAGATTTTTGCCGATATAAATAAATTCTATACTACCATCATGGCTGCTACTACACCGTGGGTCGTTGTGATGGTCAAAATACAGTTTTGCGTATCTTTCAAGTATGATAAGTACTCGCTAGAATTTGCTAATTAATTCATTGTACAAGAAAAATGAATACAATAAATGTACTGTGAGAAGATGGAGGAATCAAGTTCGATACGTGGACTCCAAGTAACTTAAATGGCACTTCACTCAAATCAACGGCGTTCATTTCTAATTCGAACTTTTAATAACTATTTTAGCCCGTTACAAATATTTAATTAACATTTTGTCCTACTGGTCTCCGAAAGATCAAGGGGGGAGGATAATAAAAAATTAATAATAAAATGAAAAAAAATTTAAAAAACTCCTCGGATTTGTTAAAGAATGTTTTGAAAATCCTCAAAATTTTCAGAATTTCATTTTGTTACCTCTTCAAAATATTATTTTTTGGCAAAAAAAATCCGAAGGGGGGGAGACAAAATAGTATTTAAATATTTGTATCGGCCTAATAAGCATCAGATAAAACAGTTTCTGTCTGACCTTTTTGCTGTTTGTTTTGATTATGCGTTCTCTTTCACGATGTTAAAAAAAGAAGCGGCGGAAATAGTGCCGTTTTTCTTTGTTTCGCGATGATATTTTCAGTGTTCAGTGAGATGGAGATCGGGACATTTCCCCTATTTATTGTTTTCTTTGTTTAAGTTTTCGAGAAACTTGAAGCAGAAACATTTGTTTTTGGCCATTCGGTTGGCCATAGTGCATGAAGTTCAACATAAACATTATGTTCTTGTATAATCCCATTATAAACCTATAAAAAACCACTAAGTTTTATGGAGGTTATGCGTAAGACAAGTCTATGACCAAAATAACCGGTTTTATTACAGTTTTCAGAATTGGTTTTATTGGAGTCCTCAAGATAATCATTAGCCCATTCATAAGTTTATGAAGCTTTTGACATTTGTGGTTTTATTAGACGTTTTATTATGGTTTTGGAGATAGCTATAAGTATTCAAACAAAGCTAATCTTGCAGCATTGAACAAAGCAGCGATAAAACCGTCAAAAAACTTAAATAAATCCATGAAGCCTTGAAATTGTTACTTGGGTAGTAACGAATTTTCTTCGCTTACTGAGACGAAAATTTCAGTTCAGTGTCGGGAAACAGTTTACGTCAAAAATATTATAGCATCCGCCATTATATCGAGCGTGTAAAGCTGGATAATCAATATAATGAAAAGTTCAATTTCCACAAACTAATTTTCATGTACACTTAAAACGGCTTGTGCTAAGGCAGTTTTTATCCAAATCAGCTCAAATTTTCGGAGAACACTCAGAGACAGAAGACACAATCGAATGAGCGTTGTGGAGCAAAATCGATTTTTTGAACCACCCTAATACGCACCTCATATGAGTAAAAGCATCGTAGTGTGCTGTGCGCGACGGACGTCACATTTTTTGCTGCTTGATTTTTTCCCGTTTTGGCTGATCCCAAGAATTCTTTTAAAACGAAAGACAATGTGTTATACGCGTGATGTTTTGCGATGGGTCGTACGTATTCTGTTTCGTGAGATGAGATGGAAACCCAGTAAAATATTCGTGATTATTCCTGCAATGGAAGCGCATGTGAAATTAGGAGTTGCTTGCCCAACATGGATCGAGCATGGAGAACAGATCCAGAGCTCCCAGTCTCCCACCAAGATTATTCACAGCTAATGGCTCACAACGAATGCTCAACTCTACGCAACTGGATAATTTGGTGAGATCATTTTAATATGATTTTACTACTATTTTGACGAGTAAAAAAGTTGTAATATAATTTTGATTTCTAAACTAAATACGCGCCGGATTATATAATCCGGAAGTTTGTTTATGGGTCCATTATCCAATTAATAATGGTAGCATAAACAAGCAAAAGTGATCTCGGACTGGTCATTAAAAACCAGACAGTCTGAAACTGGTCACTGGCGCTGTAATAGTGCTAGCACTTTCATACTCCCGGATTAAATTTGACTGTAAAATCATGTAATACAGACAGCTTTCTTCCAAAACATCACTGCCAGACAGTGCGGGTTAGTTTGGACACACACACACACCCTAATACGCACATCATATGAATCCAATTTTTCTGAATACGATATGTCGAAAATAGTTCAAAACATTCGCGAGTTCAGCTTACGTTATCTAACAGATTAACCAAGCCTTTGGCAATATCATCGCCAGTATATACCCAATCAGGTTCAAAAAGCATATGCGCATGCTTTCTCGTGCATTATAAAATATATTGAAAAAATAACATTAGAAAGGTCAAAAAAGCTTTTTAGGAGAATAGATCACATTTTTTCGATCATTTTGCATGGTTTTGCATTAGTTAAAATGCATCGCCACCATTCACGGAAAAAAATTGTTTTTTTGGTTTAGAATTTTTTTTTCCAAGGGGAAACCCTTGGGAAAAAACAATGATTTTTCAATAATTCAGAAATACAATGTCCGATCGAGCCAATTTTCAATAGCAAACAATGGGACCGCATTCCCCGTCGAATGCAACTTGTTGCGAGTAAATCTGATAATGCTAAGTTTCAAAAAGTGTGTCTACAAAATTTGTACACATACACACATACACACACATACATACATACACACATACAGACATCACCTCAGTTCGTCGAGCTGAGTTGATCGGTATTTAACACTATAGGTCTCCAGGCCTTCTATCAAAAGTTCTTTTTTGAAGCAATCATATAGCCTTTCGGTACAACTTTGTTGTACGAGAAAGGCAAAACATGGTGGTGCTATTTTTATTTCGCTCAGTGTATAGCCTTTACTCGTACTTAGAGTACCTACGAGAAAAGCAAAAAGGTTAGATATGATATAAAAAGAGAAAAAAATACTACAACAAAAAAAATTGGAGCAATAAGGAAATACTGAAACTACCAAATCAATTCCTCTGGCCTGTGTATGGACGAACAGCTTCCAACATTCGTTACTGCCAATAATAATTATTATTCACATTTAAACCTACGATATTAAATTTTCACTCCCCTTGAACTTCTTCAATTCGGTCTATACGCCTGGAGGGGTTTGGATTCCCTTTTCTCCATAAATCGCACACTCGCACATATGTATGCATATTCGCATCGTTATGTGTATAATGTTTTGCAACCGCTTTGTCATCCTGTCACCATGCAATTGATTTCGAAGAAATCGCTCCAACCTTAAGAATTCCACATGAGGGTGTAAGAAGACGCTCGTCTTGAATCTGAATCCGACTACCAAAGATGTGCATGCTTATTAGTAAGTAAAAAATCGTCCTTAGCAGCAACTTCTTAGACGAACTGTAACGAAGCCGATGTCACATTGTTGTTTAGGTGCGCGTTCCTTCGATGAGGTTCCGGTCTGTAAGGGGTACTCACACCACTTGCCGACTTCTGACTAGACTAGACCTCCGTTCATATTTTCTTCTTCAACTCGCGAATGTGAACGCTCGCTCGGTGGTTTCACCGCAGCTCTTCTCTATTCATATATTCAAGCCTCGGCACACTCGTTTTAATGAGTGTTTAAGATTAACGATGCGGCGACGACGGTGATTTTATTTTGATTTTTTCTCCAGTATTTCAAGCATAATATATGACAAATTTGTGGAGTTTGTTTTCGGGGAAAGGACTCTTTTTCTCCACCTGCAGCGAGACGGATTCGGATGGAGAGCATTTATTTACATTTCGAGGACAACCAGCAGCATTTAAATTTCGCTTAGCAATTCACGGGAGATTCGGAGCAGAGAGCACAAATGAAATATGACGGAACGATTGTTTGAAATTAATTCATTATTCATGTCAGATTTTTTTTTTTCATTCGCTTGCTGAACGATTGTAGCATGGCTTATCTTTACACTCACTCCCTTCCGCCGTTGTTGTTGGTGGTCGCAGTTTGCATTTTGATGGCTTATGTGTGAAGCATCTTCGAGAGTGAAGATGGCTGATAGCAGTGGGGTGAAGCCCACCGACTGCCGAGGTGGCCTGGAGGGATGACTACAAAAGGTGAATAAGAATGTCTTTATCTTAATTGTAGGACCTGTACGCTTTTTATCTTGGTTTGATTTTTGCTGTTATTTAAGGATGAACTGAAATTCGCACGTGGTGATAATTTTAAAAATTGAGAAGATCTAGCAGCTGGTAATAACATCTAAAAAAAATTCTAACCATTTTGAACCGATTTCGAATGTATGTATGGTCAAAAATTTGAACATCGTGACCAATTCGTTGTTGCTAGGAAGAAAGGCAACCGTAATGATCATCCCAATTTTGGCAAGTAATGTTAAAATAGTGGATGTTGATTTCATCTCCAGAAGAAAGCTATTATCAGCTTGTACCTTGCAATTCGACATAATTATAAGAAGCCTCCAAAGAAATCAGCAAAACTCCTCACAAGGAATTAATATATTTATTGCTGATATCCAACGTTGTCACATGTTTGAACCTAGAAGCACTGTGTTATCGACGGTCCAAGCGAAGCAAACTCGTATCCAACAGCGCCAAGTGACCGCCCCGTCCCTTCGGTTGATCAGTCAATTTAGCAAAGCAGAAAGCAAATGTGTAATGGTTTTCAATAAATGAACTCAGTCAATGGCTTATTCCCTTTCCGGGCCCAACCATCATCGAAATCGCTAATTTGTTCCCGCATATCACCACCCAATCGACGCAAATGAGACCCAATAAATATTGTCATCGGACCAGGCCCTGTTCACCCTGGGAGGGATCCGCGTTCTTCCCTGGAACGGATGTTCAACAGACAAGTTCCTACTGTGAAACAAAAGCAGAACAGCACCACCGATCGTTCCAACCGGAATCACCCGATGTCGTTTGGCGGAGATGAGGACCGTGCCTTCATGACGGGGCGTTGATGTCTTAGGCTTGTTCAGAAATTTGAGTTTCTGGGAATCGCCTTTCAGACGAACGTGTTCGTGAACCAGTTCGATAAAACGCGATGCATCGTCGGATATGCACCGCTGAGCAGCCCTGGAGGTAGGCTTGTTGGTACGCTTTCACGTGCTCCCACCTTCGTTCACATACGCGAGCCCTCACAGAGGCAAATTATTTGGATTTATTTTCGACTCAGTGCTGCTGTGGCGGAGTGCCGTTGTTGTTGTGGCTGCCTGCGCCAGGCCCCACGTCTTTCTTATAATTCGCACTTATGACAAATTAAACGCATGCGGCTACCAAGCGTTGATAAATTACGCAAATTAATAAGTACACGATTCATATATTGCATGAGCAGAAAATAAAAGAATCCGATTGAATATGAATCCTGACGTGGAGGGCACGTTGGTGGCTGATCCGAAACGACTGATGGCTGTACATGATCGGGATGAACGTGAAGCAGTCACGAGAACATGGCGCAAAAAATGAGCCCTTCGATCCACGCACGCAGCCGCACATGTAACGAACGGTCAGTGGTATTGTCCAAAAGGTTGACCCGAAGACCCGAGGATGTTATTGCTTTATGAAATTAATTGTACAAAGAAAAATAGTTTTTACGATCGAAGCTTTTGTCACCAGAAGTCATCTCCTGATCTTACCACATATGATGGTGACCGTTTCCCACGATTCCGAAACTACCTGCATTCGGGAACAATGAAGGTGATGGAAGTTGCCCTAACGTTGCCGAATGGACATTGATGACGAGGCAAAACCTAAACCGTAAATGTCGCAAATTGATGAATGGAGGACACGGTGTGCTTTGTGTCGGAGGATAACATTTGGCTGCATTGGATTTTATGAAGTGTGAATAGAATGAAATGCATGAATTGCTTGGGCGGAAATGGATGTAACGAGCAGTTTATTCAGGTGGTTTGTTTTGATGTACGATGAAAGATTCAAAGTTTTCTTACTGATCTCGATTTCGACACAAAGGCAATATTATTTCCAAGAGCGTACGATGTAAACGCAATCAGTGCTTAGTAAATGTCACGATATTACCACACTTTCATTGCAGTTCTATCACAAATGCCCGAATGATACTTGTCTGACTTCCATTCGCCCGTATAAATTTTAATTTTATTTATTTAATTGCAATGAGAACTTTAGAGTTTAGAGCTTAGAGCCATCCTTAGCCCTGCGGTAAGTTGCGCGGATACAAAGCGAGACTACGCTGAAGGTGGCTTGGTTCGATTCAAGGTCCGGTATAAGGTTTTCGGGTTGGAAATTTTCTCAACTTCTCAGGCCATAAAAGATGATGTTAGACATATGAATGCAATAATGTTAACATGGCTTAAAAACATCGCAGTTAATGGAAGTGCCAAATGAACACTAAGCTGTAAGGAGGCAATGCAAACTAATCTCCTTTAAATTGTATTCTGTTTACTTGTTTGAAATATAAATGAATCCATTTCTTCTGGAACAAATTCCACAATGTAGGACTAATTTTGAATCGATGGATATAGATTTCCACTTCTGATTGAATACTTTGAAAGCGATAAACTTGATCAACAACCTGATTATGATAAGGTTTACAACATAATAACACGACAGGCCCCGAAATTCGAATATAACCCAGTTGGATGGATTTCGGTCCCACACAGTAATCCTTGCTACAATTCAACACTACGTATACGCATCTATAGATAATCAAATAGAGAAATAATGTCCGTCCTTTACCACAGATGAAGGTTTGAAACCAATCACTTCGGTGAAAGCAAGATCTCTTCCAACTTCAGATTTTTGTTCAAAATAATTCAAAAAGCTTAATATCCTTGTTCAAAAAGCTTCCAATCAATAATTTTGGAAATGCTAATAGAATGTCAAGTTAAAAATCTAAAAAAAAATATCATTTGTTTGGAAGGCTCATTTGTAACATTCTTTGCATTAAGCGTTTTGTATCAAATCTCGCATGCAAACCGCTGAGAGAATGTTAAATTTATTACGCCAGCTTATTGCATTAAATTGGTTTAATTGGTTTCGATCAATACATCTAAACGGCTCTCGTTGGTTCCTTCAGCAACAAATATAAGCAGTATAACTTCGACTCGATGCTGGGTCATTAAGCCGAATGAGAACTGGGGAGTGAGAAGTGAGTTGTGAGAAGTGAGTTGTGCGAAGTGAGGAAGAAGTAGAACGGAGGAAGAAAAAAGGAAAAAGGAGGAAGAAGTAAGAAGGAAGAAGAAAGAAGGAAGACAGGAGAAGAAAGGAAGTAAACGGAAGAAAGAAGAAGAAAGAAGGTTGAAGTAAGAGGAAAGAAGATAGAAGGAAGAAAGAAAAGGGAAAAAGGAAGAAGGAGGAAGGAAGAAGCAACAAGGAAAAAGGAAGAAGGAAGAAAAACAAAGAAAGAAGAAAGAAGGAAGAAAACGGAAGAAAGAAGGTAGAAAGAAGAGAGAATACGGAAGAAGTGAAAAAGAAGAAGGAAAAAGGAAAAAGAAAAAAGGAAGAAGGAATAAGGAAAAAAGAAGACGTAAGAAGGAAGAAGGAAGATGGAAGTAGGAAGAATAAAGAAGGAAGAACGAAAAAGGAAGCAAGAAGAAGGAAAAAAGAAGTTGGAAGAAGGAAGAAGGAAGAAGGAAAAAGGAAGAAGGAAAAAGGAAGACGGAAGAAGGAATAAGGAAGAAAAGAAAAGGTAGTAGGAAGAAGTAAAAAAGAATATGGAAGAAGGAAGAAGGAAAAAGAAAGAAGGAAAAAGGAATAAGGAAAAAGTAAGAAGGAAGAAGAAATAAGGAAGAAGGAAGAAGAAAAAAGAACGAAGAAGGAAATAGACAGATAGAAGAAGTAGAATGAAAGAAGGGAGAAGGAAGAAGGAGTAAGGTGAAGAAAACACTTCTCATGTTTCACTTTTTGCTTATTTTTGCAAGTTCGGCCTAATGGCCATTCGGCCTAATGACCTTCGGCCTGACACCCTTCGACTCACACATAGAGGTGTGCGCCGGTCCGATATTCGTCGGCGGCGTCGTTTGTCAGAATTTTGGTCGGCGGCGGCGGCATGAATCGGCGTGGCCATTGTCCGGTCACGGACAGTCGAATGGTGAGGCCAATCCTTCGGTTGAGGATCCTTGCTGAACGGCCAATTCCTCTTCGGAATGCCACGGATGATCGGCCGATTCCTTCTCGGTGAAGGAATGCCTGGTGTGTCGAGAGCTCAGACTGGAGGGATTAATTAACTCATAGCTCTGAAAAGAGCTGATTTGTTCGGCTGCTTTCGGGGAATTAAAATCGCTTCGCTTTTCTGTTTTGGCCGGTTTATTGCCGTACAATGGCTAAATACTGAATGAAGAAAAGATACTAGTAGTAGTAAAATTCTTCTTTATTTAAAACATGTTTTGTTCTACAATCATTTTTATACATGTACAGTGATCGGCCGGCTTGGCCCTCCAACTTCAATTTCAATTATTGTTATTATTATTATTATTATGCTATTACTTAATTTTTAAAATATAATATATCATGACGGCCTTTAGGAGTTGCTGGTGTGTTTTTAAAATTTGATAACCATACTACTATGTACAGTAATATTTACAATAAAAATTTGATAACCTAGATTGGAACTAGCGCCCTGATTGGAGCCTGATCCGAATGCAAGCAACGAACGCTAAACTTTTCTTTACACTCACCGAAGCGTTCATGTAAGGTTTTTATTCCAGCCAGACGGTGGACTCCGGACGCTCCTGGTGTTGAGGATCATCCTCAGGAATTTGTTTTGGACCCGTTGAAGTTTGAGGTGGTGGGTTTTAGCGCAGCTCTCCCAGACCGGCATGCCATATTCGATCACAGGGAGGATGATTTGCTTGTAGACAGCAAGCTTATTTTTCAGGGACAATGACGACCGGCGGTTGATCAAAGGGTACAGTAGTTTCAACAAGACGTTACACTTTGTCACCGTTTTGTCAACCTGTTGCCTGAAAATAAGCTTGCTGTCGAGGGTCAAGCCAAGGTAGCCGGCCTCATTGGCCCATTCCACAGTCGTGCCATTGAGGATGATTTTACAGTTCCCAGGCGGAACAAGTTTAGGGGATTTGGAGTGGGGGAAAATGATGACCTGGGTCTTCGCCGCGTTGATACAGATCTTCCAGCTGGTGAGGTACTCTGTCAGGGCATCCAGGCCTCGTTGGAGTTTTGCCACTAGCGCTCTGATCACTCTACCGTTGTAGACGATGGATGTGTCATCTGCGAACAGAGACAGAATGCCGCCTTCTGGAGGTTCTGGCATGTCGGAGGTGAACAGATTGAAAAGCAGGGGCCCGAGGATACTGCCCTGGGGAACGCCTGCGACGATGTTGTGCGCATTGGAACTCGCTCCGCTGATTGAGACCCGGAATGTCCTTGCCGACAGGTAATTGTTGATGATTTTCACCAGGTAGCTGGGAAGATTGTAGCGTTGTAGTTTGTACACCAGGCCATCATGCCATACATTTGTCAAATGCCTTCTCGACATCGAGTAAGGCCATGGCAGATGTTTTCGAGACAAACTTGTTCCGTCTGAGGACGTTGGTAACTCAGGTCAGTTGGTGTACAGTTGACCGACCGCGTCGGAAACCAAACTGTTCCTCGAGCAAGATGTTGAGATTTTCGGCAGACTCAAGTAACCGATGATGAATAGCTTTTCGAATAGCTTGGATAACCCTGAGAGAAGGCTGATGGGTCGATAACTTTTGGGGAGGAAGGATCCTTCCCAGGCTTCCGGATGGGGATGACTTTCGCTGACTTCCAGGACGATGGGAAGTAGCTAAGCCGGAGACACTGATTAAAGATCAGCGAGAGGTGCTCAAAGAACGGAGCACTCATGTGTTTGAGCTCGAGATTCAGGATGCTGTCGAAGCCTGGGGCCTTCATGTTCTTCGACGATTTGATATAGGCCGTCAATTCGTCAGTTGAGATCTCCAACTCCTCCGAGAAGTCGTTGGGAATCAAATGGATGTTGTTAGCATGCTCGTTGACGGCTGCTTCGTGTGGACTGACGATGTTCTGCCCAAGATTGTGTGAGCTGACGAAGTGACGACCTATTTCAGCGACCTTCTCTGCAGGAGTTATCAAGCGATCCTTAGAGCCATTATTGTCTAGTGGGATCAAAGGTGGAATGGGCCGAGGCTTGGATTTTAGAATTTTGGTCATTTTCCAGAACGGCTTAGCATAATCTGGGAGAGTGCGGATCTTATTCGAGAAGTCGTTATTTTGAGGTCCACCATTCTGGCCTTGATAATTTTGTGATTCGATTGCAGCGTGCCTTAAGCTCAGGCAGTCCAGTACGCTGAAACTGCCTGCGAGTGACATTCCGCAATCGAATCAAATCTTTGGTGAGTGTATCGATGTTTAAGGAGTTGCTTACCTGCCGAGCCGTCGGTACGTGTTGCTCTCGGGCCGCCGTGATCGCCTCCTCGATAGCGCACAGCTGGCGGTCGATACTTTCCGGCGTCTCCGGACGCACCTCGTAGTCGACGGTGTTATCGACGCACTGCTGGAAACGCTGCCAGTTCACTCGGTGGTAGTTCCGCCGTAACTGCTGGTGCCGATTGACCGAGGAGCCCAGTTCCGCCACCACCGGATAGTGATCCGAACTGAGCTCCTGGTATACAACCGGCTGCGAGACGTGGTCACTCAGGTTTGTTACGTAGAGGTCGAGCGTTGCGTGGGCACCGGACCGACTCAGCCGAGTGGGGAATCCGGGCTCAGGATCGTGTAGTGGCCTTCCTCCATGTCGTTGCTCCAGATGGTGCCGTTTCGATTGCCGCGACTGTTGCCCCAGGCTTGATGTTTGGCATTCAAGTCGCCGGCAATGATATACTGGCCTTGCCTCCGCGTCAGCTTGACGATGTCCTCCGAAGGGCAGCCGATGATCCATCGCCGGCTTTGGCTTGCGTTGGACAGTACGCCGCGATGAGCGCGATTGTGCCGACCGAAGTGGTGATTTCGACACCGATGGCCTCGATGACACTGAGCTGGAAGCTTGGAAGCAGACGACAGTTGATGTTGTAGCGAAGAGCGATGGCCACACCACCTCCCCTGGTCGGCCGGTCGAGTCGCACGATGCGGAAGTCCGGGATGTTGATGTTCACCTCCGGTTTTAGGTGCGTTTCGGTGATGAACGCCACGTCTATTTCCTTCTCCTCAAGGAAATCCTTCAGCTCGATTGTTTTGCTCTTTAGCGAGCAAGCGTTCCAGTTGACCAGGCCCACCCTAGCAGCCATTTTCAATGATGAACATGCCAAGTGTGAAGACCTGGTCGAATCGGGTTTTGCAGCCGCGCAGTCGAGTGGCGAGCTGCGCGAAGATCGGCATCAGCTGCTCCGGAGTGTATAGCGGGGCAGATTCTTCCGGTGGGACGGCTTCGTTCTCCGACTGCCGACGGAACCCAGGAGGAGGAAGCGGGGGCCATTCGCTGGTGGATGGTGCCGACGATGCTGGAGCTTGGACCGATGCAGCTGCCGCTGCCAGTCGCTTGTGCGGCTGTAGCGGTGGGAGTATTGGAATCACACGACGGGGAGCCGGGATAACTGGAAAGTTCACCTCGTTGATTACAGGAACACGGTTCTTCTTCGGAATGGTCCTGGTGGAAGCCTTCTTCCGGATTTCCAGGAACTCGGCTCGCTTTGGGCAGCCCTTTGTGGTGGCCCGATGTTTGTCGCCACAGTTGGCGCACTTGGGATCAGCCACCTCCATTTTGTCGCACTCGTCAGTCGGATGGGGTTCGCCACACTTGTTGCAGCGCGGCTTCATGCGGCAGTTTCTGGTGCCGTGCCCGAAATTGAAGCAGTTGGTGCATTGCGTGACATCGCGGTGCACTGGCCGATATCGCTCCCAGTCAACGACGGTGTAATTTATAACGCCAACCAGCTTCAGGTCCTTCCAGGTAGTGGAGCCGTGCTCCAGATGGATCAGGTAAAGCTGGTCGCGATATTTCCTCGCCTTGTCGTGACGAGCGATCTTGTGGACGGCTACTGGCTTCAGTCCGCAACTTTCAAGCTCTGCTTGGAGCTCTTCCTCCTTCATGTCGTGAAGTCCTCGCAGCAAAGCCTTGAGCGGCTTCGTGCCGGGATGGTCATGAGTGTAGTACTCATACTTGTGGACCTCGAGGAACTCCACGACGGATTGATGATGGTCCCTGTTGGCCGGCATCACTTTCACGCCCTCGCTGCAGAGCCGAAAAGTACATTTCAGCCCCTTAGCGATCAGCTGGCGAATTTTCGGGCGCAAATCCGGCGGATCGCCCTTCACAAACACGGGGCGGGTACTTCTCCTTCCGTTCCGGTTACACCTGCGGCAGCTGCGATTGCTTCCTCTTTCTCTTTTTCGGCAGATTGCCGACGTCATCAAGCGGCAACGGCGAGAACACGTTGCTCTGAAAAAGCTGCTTTGAGGGGTTACCCGTGCCTCCAAGAGCAGTGCTCTTAGGCACTTTTCCCGCGACCGAATCGGCCACCGAGTCTCCCATGACGGGTCCGGGAGAAAATAACGCCAACGCGACAAGCGAAAACGTAAACAGCGAAAGAACGAGAAAAAACACTTCGAAAAAATGCGCGAGCAAAAAACACGTCCGTACGTGTTGCTGTCTCGAACTGGAATGCTCCTGCGTGTCTGCTGAAGAAAAGATACATTGTGCACATTTCTTATATAGTCTATTAGTATACAATGACAATGTAAAATGTTTCTTTTAAGTATATGGGGGCGTGGCTTCGATGAGAAAATTCTCGCTGTTGATGCGGTGATGCAATGATCATTGATGATGATGACGGTGACTGTACACGATAGAGAGCTCTTGCTTTGCGTAACTTTTAGTAGGTAGCAGTGCATGTTTTGTTGGTTGGAAGAATGAAATTTTTGGGAATGGAACAACACCACATCAAAGAAGATGATGTTAACAAAATGGAAGGAATATTTGATTTTCGTTCGCTTCATGCGCGAACATTCTCCCGCCAGCAAGAAAGAGTTCATTAACGATCTGTTACTTTAGTTCGAGAGCTGACAATGGACTTACGGGATTCTAACAAAAGGTCATAAAGCGGGTTTGCATCGGAACAGTAATTGGATGCGTTTTGAGAGTTAGGGTAAGACGGTATAATGCGCCCCACCTGGCCAAAACGCCCCCCTTTGATTTCTAGAAAACTATAACTAATTAAGGGTCAAAATCAGTTGGTACCTATAAGTATTTGTAAACCCATCATACTATGTAAATGTGGATGTATTTTTGTATTACACAATGAAAATAATAGCAAAATACCAAAATTTACAGTTTTGATGTAACTTTTCATGTTTGTTTGCTCAACATTATGGAGCGACTCTGGCACACTGTCCGTAAAACTTGCATTGGAACACTCAGTTGGGCAACAAAATAACTTTTCTCAGTGGTTAATAAGATATAAAATTGCTTCCATCTTCAAAAATTTAACGATTTTCGAAAACATGTTTTACTGGCCAAAACGCCCCAGTGTAGGCAGGACGATATGCCCTTACCAACTGGACACAAGCGCAACGAGCCTGTAGCAGTTGCTTCCAAATTGTATGGAAAATATTGAAATGTAATTCACACCTGCTTGAATGAACCTATGTTGGTTTTTTAATGTCAAGCGCATAATGATGTGTAGCCTTTTTATTATGGTATTGATAAAATACTAATGAAGGGCTATAAAACGTCTTTGGTTGAGGTGGGGCGTATTGCCCAGGCACTTTTTAAAATTCATTTTTTCACGACTTTTCAAAAAAGCTTTATTACGTGTTATCTGTAATATTTTTATATAACTACTCACGGGCAATGCATTTGCGACTTCCTGGACTACCAAACAACACAAAGTTTGCATAAATTGCGTTGAAAAATAAAAAGTTATCAAGGAGTTGCCTTAGGGGGGGCATATTATACAGTCTTACCCTACCTTCTGATATACTTGATTTATTATTTTTATTATTTATTCAGACTAAGGCCGAAGTGGCCTGTGCGGTATATAAGAATCTTCTCCATTCGGCTCGGTCCATGGCTACACGTCGCCAACCACGCAGTCTACGGAGGGTCCGCAAGTCATCTTCCACCTGATCGATCCACCTTGCCCGCTGCGCACCTCGCCTTCTTGTGCCCGTCGGATCGTTGTCGAGAACCATTTTCACCGGGTTACTGTCCGACATTCTGGCTACGTGCCCGGCCCATCGCAGTCGTCCGATTTTCGCGGTGTGAACGATGGATGGTTCTCCCAACAGCTGATGCAATTCGTGGTTCATTCGCCTCCTCCACGTACCGTCCGCCATCTGCACCCCACCATAGATGGTACGCAGCTCTTTCCTTTCGAAAACTCCAAGTGCGTTGGTCCTCCACGAGCATCGTCCAGGTCTCGTGTCCGTAGAGGACTACCGGTCTAATTAGCGTTTTGTAGATTGTCAGTTTGGTACGGCGGCGAACTCTATTCGATCGGAGCGTCTTGCGGAGTCCAAAGTACGTACGATTTCCAGCCACTATGCGTCTCCGAATTTCTCTGCTGGTGTCATTTTCGGCAGTCACCAGTGAGCCCAAGTACACAAATTCTTCTACCACCTCGATTTCGTCACCACCGATGCAAACTCGCGGTGGTGGCTCACATTGTCTTCTCTTGAACCTCTGCCTATCATGTACTTCGTCTTCGACGTGTTGATGACTAGTCCGATCCGCTTAGCTTCCTCTTCAGTCTGATGTAGGCTTCCTCCATCTTCTCAAAGTTACGTGCCATAATATCTATGTCGTCGGCGAAACCAAATAGCTGGACGGACTTATTGAAAATTGTACCACCTGTGTTAATCCCTGCTCTTCGTATTACCTTCCAAAGCGATGTTGAATAGCAAACACGAAAGACCATCACCTTGCCGTAACCCTCTGCGGGTTTCGAAGGACTCGAGAATGCCCCTGAAACTCGAACTACGCACATCACCCGATCCATCGTCGCTTTGATCAATCGTGTCAGTTTATCCGGAAAACCGTGTTCGTGCATTAGCTGCCATAGCTGGTCCCGATCGATTGTATCATATGCGGTCGATGAATAGATGATGTGTGGGCACGTTGTATTCGCGGCATTTCTGCAGTACTTGGCGAATGGCGAACACCTGGTCCGTGGTGGAGCGTTCGCCCATAAAACCCGCCTGGTACTGCCCACGAACTCCCTTGCAGTTGGTGCTAGTCGACGGCATAAAATTTGGGAGAGTACCTTGTAGGCGGCGTTCAGCAATGTGATTGCGCGGTAGTTGCTACAATCCAGCTTATCGCCCTTTTGTAGATGGGACACACGACACCTTCCATCCACTCCTGCGGCAAAACTTCCTCCTCCCAAATCTTGGTAATGACCCAGTGCAGCGCTCTAGCCAGTGCCTCACCACCGTGTTTAAATAGCTCTCCTGGTAGTTGGTCAACCCCAGGGGCTTTGTTGTTCTTCAGCCGGCCAATCTCCTCCTGGATTTCCTGGAGATCCGGAGCCGGTAGAATTATGTCCTGCGCGCGTTCTCCCAGGTACATCACCATACCGCCATCTTCGTCTGCCACATCGCCATTCAGGTGTTCTTCGTAGTGCTGCCGCCACCTTTGGATCACCTCACGCTCGTTCGTAAGAAGGTTCCCGTTTATGTCCTTACACATATCAGGCTGTGGCACGTGGCCCTTACGTGAACGGTTTAACTTCTCATAGAACTTTCGTGTGTTATTAGCGCAGTACAGTTGCTCCGTTTCTTCACGGTCTCGATCTTCCTGCTGGCGCTTTTTCCTCCGGAAAATCGAGTTTTGTCTGTTCCGCGCCTGTTTATATCGTGCCTCGTTCGCCCTCGTGCGGTGTTGCAGCAATCTCGCCCATGCTGCATTCTTCTCTTCCACTAACTGCTCACATTCGCCGTCATACCAGTCGTTTCTCTGATCCGGGGCACCGTGCCAAGTGCAGCGGTTGCGGTGCTACCAATGGCGGATCGAATATCTCCAGCCATCTTCAAGAGACGCTGCGCCTAGCTGCTCTTCCGTTGGAAGTGCCACTTCCAGCTGCTGCGCGTATTCTTGGGCTAGTCTACCATCTTGTAGCCGCCCAATGTTAAGCCGCGGCGTCCGACTTCGACGCGTGTTGTACACCGTCGAGAGTTTTGAGCGCAGGCATACTGCAACGAGGTAGTGGTCGGATTCAATATTCGCACTGCGGTAAGTGCGGACGTTCGTGATGTCGGAGAAGAATTTACCGTCGATTAGAACGTGGTCGATTTGGTTTTCCGTTTCTTGGTTAGGTGATCTCCATGTGGCCTTGTGGATATTTTTGCGGGGAAAGAAGGTGCTTCGGACTACCATTCCGCGGGAGGCTGCGAAGTTTATGCATCGTTGGCCGTTGTCATTCGATACGGTGTGCAGACTGTCCGGTCCGATGACCGGTCTATATGTCACCGATGACGATTATGACGTCCCGCAGTGGGCATCCATCGTATGTCTGCTCCAGTTGTGCGTAGAACGCTTCTTTCTCGTCATCGGGTCTCCCTTCGTGTGGGCAGTGCACGTTGATGATGCTATAGTTGAAGAAACGGCCTTTAATCCTCAGCTTGCACATCCTTGCGTTGATTGGCTGCCACCCAATCACGCGTTGGCGCATCTTACCCAGCACTATGAAGCCGGTTCCCAGCTCGTTGGTGGTGCCACAGCTTTGGTAGAAGGTAGCCGCTCGATGCCCGCTTTTCCACACTTTCTGTCCTGTCCAGCAAATCTCCTGCAGCGCCACGACGTCGAAGTTGCGGGGATGTAATTCATCGTAGATCATCCTGTCGCAACCTGCGAAACCTAGCGACTTGCAATTCCATGTTCCAAGCTTCCAATCGTGATCCTGTATTCGTCGCCTGGGTCTTTGCCGATTATATCGAGTCGCATTATCTCTTATATTGTTCGTAATGATTGTTTTTCTAGGCGGCTTATTGGGCCAGCGCAAACCTCCTGTCTCGTCGGAGCCGTCGTGTCAGGGCTGTTTAGCGTCCCACCTAACACCAAGACTTGGGCTTGTGCGCTTTGAGCGGCACACGGTCGCTTTGGTGGGGCCTACTTGCGGATACATGCAGCTTTTTATAGAGGTTTAACAGGGCCCACTGTCAAGCCCCACCACATCCTAGGCAAGCCCCACAACTCGCAGATGGCCTGGGGAGGGATCGTCAAGCCCTTGGACGTAGTCCCTGCTGCCCGCCTGATATACTTGAATATTGTTTGAATTCAGCAGATGGTTTTGTTTCGTTTGATGGGTTGCAGTTCATTGAAAGAGGGGTCTGTTGGATTGAGTTGAGGTTTTGTGTATCGTGCGGGTATGTAGGACGTTTTTTCCGTAATTTTGTATTCGAAACATAATTTGCCAATGATTGTATTCCTACTGTGTAACAGCTGGGATCAACACCGCGCATTGGGCTAACCGCTCCAGCGACCACCCATCCCAGACGGGTCTCCTGAAGGATAGGTAATTTGTCAGAAATTTTGAATTGTCCTGGCAACATCAATTGAAAAAAGTGTTTAATACCGATAAGAAGATCGATTTCACCAGGGAGATTAAACTTTGGATCAGCGAAAGAAAATCCGGTAGGAATTTTCCAAGATTGGATGTCAATTGGAACTGACGGAATTGCTCCAGTTACCTGTTCAGCAACAAGACACTCGAATTTTGCACTGTAGTCAGAATAGCAAGATTTGATCTGAATCTGTACGACTTCTGATTATTGGCTCCAACAATATCAACCTTTGTCGAGAGCCGAGGAAGTTTAAGGGACTGAATGAATTTCCGCGAGGCAATGTGGGCTTGTGAACCACTATCAAGAAAAACTCGACAAGGACGTAATTTTCTATCGGCATCATAAACTTGAACTATGGCTGTCATAAGTAGACTGTTGCACATAGATGAAACCTTCTTTGCAGGATAGACGGCAGAAGTGGACTGTATTTGATGGTTTTGAGTCTCGTAATCCGAATAATCGGATTCTGGTGTCGATGGGGAAACGTCAGACTCAGGGTGAAGGAGGGTATGGTGTTTGCCTCACATTTCCAACAAGTAAAAGAGGATTTGCACGCACTGCTCCTATGCCCTACTCTCAGACAATTAAAGCAAGCTTTGAGCTCTCTTACCTTGGCTTCCCGTTGTGGAATGGACATCTTGCGGATGGCGTCGCACTTGAAGATCGGCTGACTACCTTCACCGCACACTTGGCATGTTGGCTCCGCCTTCTCGGTGATGGCATAGGTTTTCAGCTGAGTGGGTCCCTTTGCTGGAATCGGCTTCGAGGTTGGATTCTGGATCGCTTCTTCACACCGCTCGAGGATTGAGCTTCTTCAGGAAGTCCATGGTGTCGTTGTAGGTGGGAATTTATTTGTGGGGAATAGTTGCTTCCCACTCCATGCGGGTTCTGTTGTCCAACGCTTTCGCAAACAAGTTCACGATGAAGCGCTCGGACATTCTAAGCATTTGCTCTTTCATTAGGCTGAGACCATCGATGTGCCGGGTTACATCGTCGATCAGTTCTCGAAGTTCTATGGAACAGGGTCGTGTCATTTTCTTCAAGTGTAGCATACACAAGACGTGAGTGTCTACAATGAGTCGCTTGTCATCCAAACGTCCAGCAACGTCCAGGCGTGGGCGTAGTTGTTGGGTTGCATGGTAGAGTCGTCGATGATTCCCGCAGCACTGCCAATCAAGGTGATGCAGCTTGATGGCGTCGGAATCGGTGGAGGTTCACATCACATCGAGAAACATGGCATTAAAGCGTGGCCAGTTCTCTGGTTTCCCATCAAATGTAGGAATGGGTGCCTTCAGTGGTTGCTGTTGGACGATGATGCGTGGTGGTTCTTGTTGACCTCTTGCTACCAGCCTCATATCGGTGGGGGCTTCCATGGACTGGATAAGCGTTTCCACAAACAGGCAGGCGTCGTTGTGCTGAGTTTCGAAAATGACGTAGGCTTCATCTTGCTCAGTTAGTTTCTCCCCGAGTAACACACATGTTGTAGACAGTTACGCTAACTCAAATGCGACCAAATTTGGTCACATTTAAGTTGCTGCAACCAAATCCACGTGAGCTGTGTTACTAGGGTCGGCGGATGTTAGTGGGACAATTTGCCGGTGGATGTCACAGTACTCCTGGTAGTGGGTATCCAAATTACGTTGGCATAGCTTCAATTGCACCAAACTCAACTGCACGATTGCAGCCCCTCATGCTTCTTCGACGGCTTTGCGGATGCGCCAAACTTTCGCCTTCACTTGTCCACGTAGATGAATAAGCGATTTGAGATCCACCATCCTCTCCTTCTGCTCGATTTTACTTGGTGTGTGTTGAATCGGCATCATACGACGTCAGCGACGGGTTTCACTAACGTTTTCACTCACGGTTACACTCGCGACTTACTTTTACACTAAAACGCAATTTTCCTCCTCGAATCAGCCAGAAAATTATTTTAACTAACTCTGCTGAACATCGACAGAGGGAAACGATGGACAATCGGCTGATTGCCAGATCACAGTTGCGGCTGCAACAAACGGAAAACGGATCGTCCAAATCCGGTTCGATAGGACCAAAATGTCCGGTCACGGACAGTCAAATGATGAGGCCAATCCTTCGGTTGAGGATCCTTGCTGAACGGTCAATTCCTCTTCGGAATGCCACGGATGATCGGCCGATTCCTTCTCGGTGAAGGAATGCCTGGTGTGTCGAGAGCTCAGACTGGAGGGATTAATTAACACCCATCATACTTAACAAAGAGCAACGAAACGTTGGACAAAATTTAAAAATTAATTTAGTAATTTAGTCAAAAATTTCTATCCGTTTGGCCTTATGATATTTACGTTGAAAAGGCCTTTTTATCAAACGGCCTTTAAACAAAATTTCGTAACCTCTTCTCTTCAAGTCGATACTGGCCTTTAAGTCAAAAGTCATCTACCCAAATCCCATCAAGCCGAATTGAACGTTTATCTAAAACTGTTATCAGGTCGAAATGGTTTGACCAAAAATGTGGTATAGCCGAAAGCGACATACAGCCAAAATGGACATTCAGCCGAAATGTTTATTTGGCCGAAAATCGAAAAAAAAACAAAAAAAAACGAAAAAACAGAAAATGCTGTTGGGTGGGAATGGTCATTTGGACCTAAAATGTCTTTTCTGCAAAACAACCCTTCCGGCGAAATAGAATTTTCTGTCAAATGACCTATTCGCCTGATCGTCTGTTTTGGAAAATGATCAATTGAGCCGAACGACACTTCTCAAAGAAGGAAGTAATATTGCAGAAAGGGCATTCTTCGGCCAAACGGCTTTTCCGGCCAAATGACAATTCTGGCACTTTTGGTCAAATGATCCATATTCGGACAAACGACTTTTTCTGTCAAACGTCGTTTTCAGCTAAATGACCTGTTAGAATAAATAACTTTTTACAAGTCCGTCCAAATTTTCTTTTTGCTTTCAGCCGAACTACATTTTCGGTCAAACCAGTTTGGACCTGATAACAGTTTCCATTAAACGTTTAGTTTTGCTAAATGGTACTTGGCAAGATGCATTTTGACCTAAGGGCCAGTTCGACTCAAAAAAGAGAGGCTACGGAATTTTGTTAGTTGGTCAATTGACAAAAAGTCTATGTAACCAAACGAGTGATCATTTTTGATCATATTACCCGTTCAGTCCGAGGTTCAGTGTCATTGATATTTGGCCGTATGACCCGTTGGACCGAATTACATTTTCGGCCAAATTGCCCTTTCTGTTAAAAAAACATTTCAGCTAAACAGCATTTTTGGCCAACGATCGTTTCGGCCAGATGACCTACTAGCAAACGGCTTTTTCGGCCAAGTTACCAGTTCGGCCGTCTGTCGCTTTCGGTCAATGGGATTTCCCAAGAATTTCTTATCTTAATAGAAAAAAAAATCTTAGGAAATAAAAAAAACCTCAAAAATTCCGAGCATTTTCCGTTGTTTTAAAGTTGGCTATGCCAACTAGATTGTCAAAGTCAACGTTAAAGCGTCCTTTTCACCAGTTCACAATTTCAAAGAATACTCAACAGAAACTCAATCAGAACTTTCCGTGGATATTCCGAATATTCTCCTGTAGAAATTTGGAACAACTTCCCGCGAAAACTCTGAAGAGATTCTCATGTAAATTCCAAACGGTTTGGTAAATCCAATAAGGGCTTCTTTTGGTAATTCTAAAGAGTTCTGGAAACTTGATAGTAGTTCTTGTGGAAAATCTGAAAAAAAATCCAAATGAATTTTCTGGAAAAAAGTTCTAAGAATGTTCATTATTTTTTAGGCGAAGCACAAAAGATTCTCCCGTTAATGTTTTAAAAACGACCAAATGACATTCTCGGCCGAATAACATATTTTAATTTTTACATCAAATTGATTCAAGATTTGTTTACAAGTATTGCTGGTGATTGCTAAATTGATTGATATGACATCAAACTGTGTAAACTGTGTGTCAATATCAAAATTAGTTTACGATTTGCTCTCATCGACAGCAGGAATAGTTTTTTACTTGATTCACAGTAAGATTTTTCTGCTATACGTTTGTTATTTTAACCGTTAAAACCGACCAAAAAGATATCAAATTAAGTAAACATAATCGATGATTTCACAACATTAAAACAAGTTATTGATTTGCTCTCAAGCTTTGCTCGGGTAGACTTCTACAAAATAGTCGTTTGAACAACATATTCGGCCAAACAACTTTCAGCCTTGTGGCCTTCAGCCAAATGGGTTTCTGCCGAACGACTCTTTGCCATTCAAAAACTCAATTTCAATGACATTTTTTTTTACTCGTCTTGCTTCCAACAAGAGTACACTCGATGTGATAATCTGTTTCGAAGCGAAAAAATGACACGGCATCGAAGCCACCTTCGCTGGCATCCACGAAAGTATGAAGCTCTACTGTAACTTCGACAATCCTTGCGTTGTGGCGAAAGTAACACCAAGGTATGCGGACGGATTCCAGCTCAGATGTTTCTGGCCGATGGTCTCATCCCATCCAATTTGAGCCCACCAGATCTCCTTAAGCAGTACCTTAAGGTACATCAGATAGTGTGCAATGGACCCTAAAGGATCATAAATCGCCATTAGCGTTCGTAGTACATCCCTTATAGTAGGGTGTTTGGCGCCAGATAGTCGATTTCTGTTGCGATCCGTACAGAGTTTGTAGCGGAAGACGTCGGCCGTGGTACTTCACCACATACTTAGAATCTTTTCCATAGCGAGCTCTGCATTTATCTCCATGGAATTCTCGGACTTCGGATTTTCTCCGAGGGCCTCGAGTACAGCTGATTAATTCGATATCCAGTTCCTCATGTGGAATCCTCCCTTGCCATGAATGTAGCATACAACGTTCGCCATCTTGACGGCCTCTTTCACTCTGTGTCAACATATCGTCGACATAATGAGGACGACGGATACTATCAACAGCAGTGGAATATCTGTTCTCGAATCATGAAGCATTTTTATTGAGGACGTGCAGCGCTGTGCTGGGTGAGGAGGTAGCACCATTTTTTCCTGTTCGGGTGTGCCACTGCGACTAGTTATTGGATCTATTGTAGCGTTACCCGCATCCTGAATGTGTAAGTGCATGTCGAATTACTCTATTACTATTGATAAGCAATGCAGTATCGGTTTCGATACAGTTGTTGTTTTGTTTTCTCAAGAGCACCATGACAAGGTCCCGCTATCTAGACCCTTGACAGAGAGCAATCCCATTGAAGGCGCGCCCCTTATCAATAGGAAATCAATCCTTTCTTGAGAAAACATAAAAGTAATACTGTTTTGGCCATGCAACGGAGCTCTACCCACATCCTTGTCATGCTTCTAGAATATCACCAGTAAAGCTACAAACCCGGGATTTAGCTCTGTCTACAAGACCATTTCAAGCATGAGAATTTGTTCAGTAATAATAACTTCCGTGTGTTTCTCTCACTACCATTATCCACCAGTTTAAGAAGAGTTAGTACGTGTTTAAACCCCAAACTCAATTTTTTCAGCAGTCAGTTCAGCCTATGACCGGGTACCGAGGTTTTTTAACTAATTGCTTGAAAAGTAGTTTCCGCTACATATAGTTTAGCCTCAAACAAGAGGAATTCGAGTCTTTCAATAGTCTGCAAGGTAACAATATAAGGTATGGAATAAATACCATACGTGACTACTTGCATCACGTAGTCGCTTTATTCAATCGTATCTTCACTGGCACACCATAGGATCCGCTGAATATGTTTATCGTCAGGTCGCATCCGCATCTGATGGAACATCTCTGCGACATTACTTCCTAGGCCAATTCGCCGTTCTCTGAACTTGTACTGGTGGCAGAGCGTTTAGCTGATCTGGCCCTTTTAGCAGTACGGAGTTGAGGGAGACATTTCCGAAAGTTGCAGCTGCATCGAAGACAATTTGAACTTTCCCAGGCTTGTTGGGGTAGAATACCGGTGAAATCGGTAAGTACCAGGTACGACTTTCAGTTACTCGACACTCCTCTGATGTCAGCTTACGGATATAACCTTTACTGACGTACTTCGCCATTTTCGCTCTTTTTTTTTTTTTAACTAATTTTATTTGCTAATTATCTAATACATGCATTCATCTCTTAGACTAGGTGTTCCGTGTTTTCTTAACACTATCATCCTTATTTGCTATGTTATATTTTTAGTTATTATTAATACATTTCAATTGCCTCTGGCAGTTAGAATTTTTCCTCTGGTTGAATTAAACCATGTAGGAATTACAATGTTTTCTACTTAAACTAAACTTAACCTAATTTATACTAAGGGTACAAGGAGCTAATCGTTGCAATAGAAGATTGCAACGATTTTTGTCTAAAATTGGAAATTATTTTGTTGGACATTTGTTGCAATGTCTCAATATTAGAAATTCTATGAAGTTCATTGGTACTATACCACGGAGGCAACTTCAGAATCATTTTCAAAATTTTATTTTGAATCCTCTGAAGTGCCTTCTTTTTTTTCCAAGTTCGTTTATTTGGTAGGCTCAGGCGTGTATAACACTTTATGGAGCCACGTTTCTTTGTGATATGTACAATCGACATAATCTTATTATTAAATTAGTAAGAGAGGGAAATAAGCCAACGTACTCGTGGTGACTCGAGGTTAGGTTTACAATGTTTAAGGATGGATGGGGATTAGGATTCGGGAATCAGGGAATCATCATAATCAAGGAATTTCAGCAGCTCATCCTGACCGGATGAGCTGCTGAAATTCCTTGATTATGGCGTCGGGGACGATGTGGTGTGTCGTCGTGCTCGAAAAATGGTTCGCATGGGAGCATCTTCCGGACGGCCAGAGCTACGGCGCTCTACGGGACAGAAAGACAGAGACAAAACAAAAAAACTTCGAAGAAAAGAAAAAAGAAAAGTGTTAGACTTTTATGTCAGAGGAACAAAGAAAACTATAAATAGCTTGCATATAGACCACATCACGATCCCCCAAAACACCTCTTATCTCCTGGAAGGGTTGTTTACCTCGGGCCACTAGGGTATCCAATAATTGCTCTCTGGAGACGTCGTTTTCCGAGCAGAACCAAACTACGTGATCGATGTCATCATAACCGGCTCCGCACCTACATAAGTTGCTATCGACAAGGTTTATTCTGTACAGATGTGCGTTTAGTGAATAGTGATTGGACATAAGTCTCGACATCACGCGAATGAAGCCTCGACTTAAGTCCTCACCTCTGAACCACGCTCGCCCAGAAACTTGAGGAATTATAGAGAATAGCCACCGTCCAAGTTCGTTGTGTGTCCAATTTCTTTGCCAACTTTGAAGAGTACTCTGACGGACTAATGGGAAAAACTCGTTGCTCGAGAATTGTCTATCATAAACCTCACCTTCCTGTGCGCCCACCTTTGCCAGCGAGTCTGCCTTCTCATTGCCGTGGATTGAGCAGTGAGAAGGGACCCAAACAAAGGTAATCTTGAATGATCTTTCGACCAAACCACGCATCTGCTCTCTTATGTTTGTAAGAAAGTAAGATGCGTGCTTAACAGGTTTCATCGACCGGAGTGCCTCAATAGAACTAAGACTATCCGAGAAGATGAAATAATGGTCTACGGGCTGATCGGAAATTATCCCCAAAGCGAAGTTAATTGCTGCCAGCTCAGCAACATAAACCGAGCACGGTTCCTGAAGTTTTCGGAAGGTGGTTGAAGTTACATTGAAAACACCGAAGCCAGTGGATCCGTTGATGCGAGAACCATCAGTGAAATATCTGTTGTTGCAATTGACATGTTCATATTTTTCAGAAAAAAGTGAGGGAATAGATATTTGTCGAAGATGATCTGGTATTCCTTGAATAGCATGTTTCATGGACAGATCGTATTCAATTGAGGAACTGTCGTTGGTGAAGTGAACTCGAGGGAGATTATAACACGGAAGACAAAGATCTGACGATATGTAGTTGAGATAAACTCTCAGGAATCTTGAACGACAAGTTAGTTCAAGCATATTATCGAAGTTATCTAGAACAAGTGTGTTACTTGTTCCACATTTGATGAGTATTCTAAGTGAGAGCTCCCAGTAACGGTGCTTTAAAGGAGTGACTCCAGCAAGCACCTCCAGGCTCATGTTATGCGTTGAATGCATACAGCCAAGGGCAATACGCAAACAACGATATTGAATTCGTTCCAATTTAATTAGGTGGCAATCAGCTGCTGAGAGGAAGCAGAAAGAGCCGTACTCTAAAACAGAGAGAATAGTCGTTCTATAGAGTTTGATGAGGTCTTCCGGGTGAGCACCCCACCATGTTCCGGAGATAGAACGTAGGAAATGGATCCTTTTCCGGCATTTCTCTATCAAATACTCAATATGAAGTCTCCAGGTGCATTTAGAATCAAACACGACCCCAAGGTATTTAGAAGATAAAGATTGGTTGATGTCATCATTCAACAGCTTGAGTTTCAGTTGAGCAGGATACCGCTTCTTAGTAAACACAACCAACTGAGTTTTTTTGCGGTGAAAACTCGATCCCTAAATGTCTGGCCCAAACAGTCAGATTATCCAGGGTAATAAGTAATAAGTAATAATAGTCGGAGAAAGGCATCATCACCACTGGGGAATGAATTTGGGTTTTTTGAATAAAAATTTTAAATTGTTGCATCCAATTATTTTCATATTTTGTAATAAAAGAATTGGTATGCGATCGAACATGATTTAGATGTGCAGATCAGATCGAGATAAGGAGAGATCGAGGAATGGAAGGAAAATTTAAATGGGTAGTAGATGAAAAAACCTCGTTGCTATGAAAAACGGTAAAAACCCAAATGTTATTTCTTGTGTTTATTTTTGCCCCAAGGTTGTCTAATAGCCTAGAAACTTGAATATATTGACATAGAGAGAGTGAATCCTGAACAAAACATGAGCAGAACACATCGAGATAGAGATACCGAGATAGGGATGTTATCTAGATGCAGAAAGCAAAAATGTATGTAGTTCGTAGGGACGGATAAAAGGGACATAGAGAGATATATAGAGATTTAGAACATCGAGATGTAGAGTACGGACCGTAATTGGTGCGCGATCGATGCAGAACATACTCGCGAAATTACTGAATAGTGGGAAAATCAATTGAACACGTTAAAGAATAACATAAATATCAATAATGAGCAACAATCCGATCGCTTCGGAACAATAACTGTCTTAAATATTGGGAAATATTCTATGAATTCTTCGGGTTGGCTATATTAAAATAGTTAATGGGCCACCTCACAAAATGATCTTACACATAAGGGCCGATTTCTATAGTAATTTCCATACAAGTATCAAACTGCTCGTGCTCAGTCAAATTACAACAAATTCAGGAGGAGGTTCATTAAAATAGCAAATGTTGTCATTCAAGCATAGGGGAGCGAAAAAGTCAAAATTTGAATCACTCTAAGCTCATGCTCAAGCCAGTGACATAGGCAATCAAATGAATTATCTTATCTGTTTTACGTAGTTTACGTCGGGCGGTCATATCTTGTATATAACCCTTCTGATTTTTTAGACTATGACAGTTCCACTGCAGTACAGTGATTGTATCTTCGGTATTGGCCGTATTATCCATCGAAAGATACAATTTCTGCAAGAAGGGGCCATGAAACAGTCAATTGCTTCAGATAACTTTCAACTGTTGGAATACAGAGGTCAATGATTGGCCTCAATGAATCCGGAATATTGAAAAGATTCAAAAAGCGGTCCACGAGGTCCTTAAAGGATATCAATCCTCGCTTGGACGAGATTCTCTTTTCGGAAGTGCGAGTAGCATTTTCCTTTTCATTGATAATCCTAGCCGGATGTTTCTTAGGAACATCGGTTTTAGGCAATGGCGGGAATGTCTTAGAGCAGCAGGGATCTGCAGTGAAGACTGGTTGCTTCAGGATTTTAAATAATCCCCATTACCTTCAGATTTTGCCAAGCCTTTATGGATGACTTTTGTTTTCTTACGGTGCGATCCCGGGGAAGACGGTTTGTTCCTCTTTTTGGGCGCGTGTACCTCCGAAGAATCATCCATATCGGCTGCGTCAGAGTCCGATTCATCAATGGAGATGGAATCATAATAGTCACTTACTTGAACGGTAGCTGAAAAAGCAGTCTTTGCGGTGGCAGTGGCGGATGTGTCTTGCGCTTTAACCATGTCCGCATAAGACTGCTTGGAGCGCTGTACCAACGAACGCTTCACTTTTTGGGTGCGTTTTCTGTACACCGGGCAATCTTGCAAACCATGGGCAGGATCCAAACCACAATAAGCACATTTTGTGGCTTGTTGCTGACAGGTATCCTCCCGATGTCTTTGGAAACATTTACCACAAAGTGGTTTGTTGTCACAAAACTCGGCAGTGTGACCTAATTGTTTGCAGTTGGTACAATTAAATACCCTTGGTACAAACAAACGCACCGGAAACAACATATTCTCGATATCTACATATTTTGGGAGCATCGAACCGGCGAACGTCACCCGAAGCGAGCCTGACTTAGAATATACCTTTTAGCCGTCTACCATGGCTGCTGAATGCAATTCCTTGCAATCCAGAATATCCACGGTAGACTCCATTGCGTTCTTCAAGCGGCCTTTTCCCGCAAGTACATCCTTGCAAGTCAGGCTCGCTGCGTTGATCACACTTTCTATTTCGACCTCCCGCGAGGGGACATAAACTAAATATTCAATATTGTACGCCCTGTCGCCAGCAATTTCATTCGCCACCTGGTATGTAGGTGCGGTGATGCGTAGTTTGTTTCTGTTGATTTGATTGAAATCAAGCTTCGTAAAACGACGCGTCAAGTCTCGTTTGATGCCGAGAAAACCTAGGCTTTTCGCTTTCTGCCGAAAGTAAACAACCCAAGGGCCAGGCGAAGATGCCTGGTAAAATCGTGTGCGAACCTCTTTTGGTGGCACATCACCTCCCACAGTCTCTGCTTCCATTCTCACCCCGAAAGGTGGAAGGACAATTCTGGCTTATACTGACTTAAAACTATTACCAAATCAGAAAAAAAATGAAAAAAAAAAACTAATTCAGTTGATTTAAATAAGTCCCGCTCCAAAAACAATAAAACAAAATCTGCCACTTATCTGCGCTGCTGCTGTAGGTAGCAGCAGAAACAATAGCCTGCTTCACTGACGTCGCCAGAAGCAGCTACTTCGCTCGCCGACAGTGATCGCCTTGGATCCGTAGGTAGGCACCACACAATAGACTCGCACTACCGAACAACACCCGCGATGAGACACAGCACACACGTCTGGCTCGTTCGAACTATCGGCACGGAATGAAGTGCCTTCTTTCTGGTATTGCAGCAACTAGTCCATATTGGCACAGCATACAACATGGCAGGTCTAAAATTTGTTTGTAAATCAAAAGTTTGTTCTTAAGACAAAGTTTTGATTTTCTGTTTATAAGTGGATATAGGCACTTAATATATTTATTACATTTGGCTTGAAGGCCTTAAATGTGATTTTTAAAGTTAATTTTTGATCTAGCAGAAGTCCTTAGTATTTAGCTTCGCTAGACCAATTAATTGAAACCTCATTCATAGTGACAATATGTCTGCTAGAAGGTTTCAAATAAGAAGCTCTCGGCTTATGTGGGAAAATTATAAGCTGAGTTTTGGAATCATTCGGAAATTTTCCATTTTGCAAGTAAGTGGAGAAAATATCCAAACTTTTTTGCAATCTACTACAAATGACACGAAGGCTTCGCCCTTTGGCTGAAAGGCCCGTGTCATCTGCAAACAAAGATTTTTGACACCCTGGTGGTAAATCAGGTAAGTCAGAAGTAAAAATATTATACAAAATGGGCCCCAGTATGCTGCCTTGGGGGACACCAGCCCTTACAGGTAATCTATCAGATTTAGAATTCTGATAGTTTACCTGCAGTGAGCGATCTGATAAATAATTTTGGATCAGTTTAATAATGTACAGAGGAAAATTAAAATTCATCAATTTTACAATCAAACCTTCATGCCACACACTGTCAAATGCTTTCTCTATATCAAGAAGAGCAACTCCAGTCGAATATCCTTCAGATTTGTTGAGCCGAATTAAGTTCGTAACTCTTAATAACTGATGAGTGGTTGAATGCCCATGGCGAAAACCAAATTGCTCATCAGCAAAAATTGTCATTAATATGAACCATCATTCTATTTGAAATAATCTTTTCAGTCAGTTTGCTTACTGAAGAAAGCAAACTGATTGGGCGATAACTAGAAGTCTCAGCTGGATTTTTGTCCGGCTTTAAAATTGGAACAACTTTGGCGTTTTTCCATTTAACTGGGAAGTATGCCAATTGAAAACATTTGTTAATAAATTAACCAAAAAGGATAAAGAGCTCTCAGGAAGTTTTTTGATAAGTATGTAGAAAATACCATAATCACGCACGCTTTCATATTTTTAAATTTTCTAGTAATAGATCTCACTTCATCCAAATTAGTTCCCAACGAAGGGTCAAAAACATTCTCTTGATTGAGAATGTCTTCGAAGCTCCGTGTAACCTGATCCTCAATTGGACTAGTGAGACCTAGACTAAAATTATGGGCACTCTCGAACTGCTGAGCAAATTTTTGAGCCTTTTCGCCATTTGTTAATAAAATTTTATTTCCCTCTTTAAGCGCTGGAATTGGCTTTTGAGGTTTTTTAAGAATTTTCGTTAATTTCCAAAAGGGTTTCGAACTGGGATCCAACTTCGAGACATTATTCTCAAAGTTGGTATTTCTCAGAATAGCGAAACGTTTTTTAATTTCATTTTGCAAATCTCGCCAAATAACTTTCAACGCAGGATCGCGAGTTCTTTGGTATTGCCTTCGCCGCACATTTTAACACGGATCAGTAGCTGAAGATCGTCGTCAATAATAATGGAGTTGAATTTAATTTCACATTTAGGAATTGCAATGCCTCTGGCTTCGACAATTAAATTTGTCAACGATACGAGCGCATTGTCAATATCACTTTTGGTATCGAGAGGATTCCTATCGATATACGTTTTATATAAATCCCAATCAGCCCTATGATAATTAAAAGTAGAGCTGATTGGATTATAAATGGCTTCTTGTGAGATTTCAAATGTCACAGGAAGGTGATCAGAGTCAAAGTCAGCATGAGTTACCAATTGGCCACATAGCTGACTTGAATCCGTTAAAACCAAATTAATTGTCGAAGGATTTCGAGTGGATGAAAAACAAGTTGGGCCATTGGGATATTGAATAGTATAATATCCCGCAGAACAATCTTCAAATGAAATGTTGCCGTTGGAATTGCTTTGAGCATTATTCCACGAACGGTGTTTGGCATTGAAGTCACCAATTACGAAGAATTTTGATTTGTTGCGAGTCAGAATTTGAAGATCAGCTTTCAACAAATTCTTTTGCTGCCCATTGCATTGAAAAGGCAACCCGAGCAACACACATGTTGTAAATCAGTCTATTATACTCAAATACGACTGAATTTGGTCATATATGAGTTATTTCAACCAAATCAACGTTAATTGTGCTGCTAGGGAAATAGGCTGCAATGAAGGAAAATTGACCAAAATTTGTTTCAACAGAAACTCCCAAGGTTTCAAAAACTTTGGTTTCAAACGAAGAAAATAATTTATGTTTGATGACAATGGCGACCCCACCACAGGCGCTGTCAAGACGATCATTTCTGTAGATAAAATAATTTGGATCTCGTTTAATGGAGAGTCCTGGTTTTAAATAGGTTTCAGTTATAATGGCAATATGCACATTATGAACTGTTAGGAAGTTGAATAGTTCATCTTCCTTACCCTTTAGAGAGCGGGCATTCCAATTTAGAACTTTCACACAATTATTTAGATCCATTGAAACGGAGTCCAATAACAATTTTTTGTGTGTACTTTATACCAACCTGAACAGCTTCTGGTATGGTATTTGCTTTGAACATTGCATCAATAATGTGATGCAATTGTTCAGTTAAAAATCAAAATCGGAAGCAGTCATGCTACCTGAATCGGCAACATGACCGTTATTTTCCGTTGGGACATGGGTATAAACCTCATTTTGAGAAGAGAAATTTGGTCTACCAGCAGCGATGTTTGCATACGTAGGTACATTCGAAAATTGGAATTTACTGAAGTGCTTGCTACCCGTTGACGAGCGGCAAAATTTGTTTGTGAATTGTGGTGGGTATGAATTGCTCGACCGGTAACTGGTTTCGAAATTTCAGCGTTTGAAAAATTTCTACCCGTCGAATCTGGGATCCGATTGGAATTTCCCGTCATCAATTTTGCACGGGAATTCAAAACTTTTTGCGCGAAGGGCATTCCCAGAAATTGGATTTATGATTGCCCCACAATTTGCACATTTAAATTTATTGAATCTTCTCTCACAGGACATGCGTCCTTGGCGTGAGAGGTTCCACCACAAATCATGCATTTAGCATCCATGTGACAATGTTTGGTTCCATGACCCCACTTTTGGCACTTACGGCACTGGGTGGGGTTTTGGAAATTTCCCCCAGGCCTGCGGAAATGTTCCCATGTAACACGGATATGAGACATAATACAGGCCTTTTCCAAACTTTTCATATTATTTAGTTCACTTTTGTTAAAATGAACTAAATAAAATTCTTGAGAAATGCCCCTCTGGGAAGTACCAGAATGGGATTTCTTTTTCATCTTAATTACTTGGACTGGTGAAAATCCAAGTAATTGAGAAATTTCAATTTTAATCTCATCCAGTGATTTGTCATCACTGGGGAGACCTTTCAAGACGACTTTGAACAATCGCTCAGTTTTGTCGTCGTATGTGAAGAATTTATGGCGCTTCTCAGTAAAATACTGAAGAAGACGTTTGCGATCGTCAAAGGATCCCGCCAAACGCGGCAGTCACCCTTCCTAGCAATCTGAAATGAAACCTTGATCCCCTGAAGGTTACTCAAAATCTCATTCCGGAAGCCAGAAAACTCGGCAACAGATACCACAATTGGCGGGATCCTTTGCTTTTTCGCATGAATCGAATCACCTGGGCTAGAGGTATATTCGATTTGCTCAATTTCATCATTAATCAAATCGAACTGATTGCTCAGTTCGATTGGAGAAGAATTATTTCCAATATTAGAGTTAGAAGGAATATCTGAATTCTCCAGCTTCCTTCTATTTTTTCCGCGCTTTGGCAGGACGGTCTTGAAACCTTGTTTCTTTGAAGGAAGTGGAGCATTCAGAGACTCCCCCTTCCTCTTGTTTTTGTTAATACTCATTGCTGAGCGTGGAGACGTGACCTTGTAAGAGGTTTTTTCCCAGAACGGTGTCCCTGCAGGATTACCACCGCTTGTCGGATTTTTACTTCCGCAAACGGGTCCAACGTAAAACGAAGGCACGGGTCCTTGCAAAGATCGTAACGTGATCAGTGGGTACAAATAGCGCTAAGAAGCACCGTTGAAATTAAAATAGCTTCGGGTAGTATTAAAAACTTCCTTCCGCAACGAGAGAAAGAACCGCACAGCACGAAAGCACGATGCGGTCTGCCATTTTCGCTCTCAATGTTGCAGCTAACTGTGGTTCTCGTTCCAACCGCTTCATCAAAAGTGACGTCTCAACGCCATGGATCGGTTGTTTGGCAAACGCACATCGTTAAACTTCCACAGTAGACCAACTTGTTAGCGCACATTCGGGAAGGTGGAGATATAGCGCAGTTTTGCTAGTGCTCTGGCGTTTTCCTTGGAAGGTAGTTGGTTCTGCGGAGCTCAGATCCCCAAACTATCGAGTGCGAAATAGTTCTTAACCGCTTCATGTAGGGTTTTATCTGGTCCATGAGAATGTGATCAGATATGGAAGCTACAAGGAGCGGTACTGTCAGTTGATGCACTCGACGATGGGAAGTTGAGTAGTTTTATCTCGTTTTAAAAACTGGAGAAAGAAAATATTTCCTCATAACTAAGGGGCCGTACACATATTACGTAAGCACTTAAGGGGGGGGTCA
>NW_026942507.1:0-15347 GCF_024139115.2 Armigeres subalbatus
AGCTGGGCCTTCAGTATCTTTTCATCGGTAAGTTTAACGAAGAACCACTTGAATACTAGTTAACCAGCATACTTTGCAAACAGTGTACCTACCGACGCAGTGTAATTGCAATATGGGAAGCGGCTTTGGGAACATCCCTTCCCATACACGGACAGAGGAACTTTATTTGCTCTGGTCATTCCCATCATGCGGATTTCATATCAACAGGAGGGCGGAAACATCTTCGTAATGATGCTGTTCCATTCGGAGAAGTTCGCATAGAATGCGAGCAACTTTTTGCCGAAATCTTTGAGCAACCACATGAAGAAGACATTTCTTTTGAAACAAACTCCGAATTTCAATTTGATAATGACACGCCAATCACATTCTATCGCGAATATGAAGACGAACTAAACAGGTACGTGAATAATGCTGTTTTTTTCATAATCACTTTTACTTTTACTTAATCAAATTTTTTACTGTCTCAGATCTGCTGTGCCTTCGTCAAACGGTTGCGCCCCACATAATCCTGATACAGCAGTTGCCATCCGCTTAAGGGGAATACGGTACCCTGGTGATGTTCAAGAGTCAGACTTTTCATCCCCTCAAAGAGCAAAACAGGCATACAGTGTAGCAATCCATAAGCTGGAAGAAACCAGGACACAAAAAGAACAGCTCAAAAGGGAAAATGAAAAATTCCGGGCTATAATTGATAGTCTTCAAACTCAACTGCAAATGGCTATGAAGCAGCTGTCGGTGACAAAATCGCAGAGGAATGCTGAAGTTTTGGATGTAAGTTCGACAAGGAAGTAGTGTTATACTTAGGATTATGTTTCTTCATATCATTACATTAATTCTAGGCAATCAAGTTTCACAAGCCAAGAGTCGTATATAAATTGGCGACTAATACGAAAGAAGGCACACGATACAGTGAAGATATACGATCGTTTTCAATGGGTTTGCATCACCATTCTCCGGCGGCATACGAGTTTGCAAGGGAGAAGCTAAGCTCCGGTAATGATCTGCCACATAAGTCTACAATTGCGCAATGGTACAACGTTGTCGACAGTAAACCGGGAATTTTAGCTGCAGCTCTAGAAATAATTGAATGCAAAGTTAAATTAATGAACGAAAAAGGCAAGCTACTTCTGGCGAATTTAGTTATGGACGAGATGTCTATCAGAAAGCAATTGTTTACTGAAGCTGGTGGTAGTATTGGAGGCTGTACTAACGTTGGATTCGATATTGGACTGAAGCAGGAACTGGCCACAGAAGCATTAGTTTTCCTCATAACTGCTATGAACGATCATTTCAAGGTACCAGTTTCTCATCACTTCACGGCACGACTCGTAGCAGAAAAGAAGAACATATTGATTACCCGATCTTATCGTACCATCAATTACCTTTGATGGAACAAAAACCAATATGCGTTGCATGAAGTTGCTGGGAGCGGTATTTCATGGCGATATATCACCAACCTTTCCCCATCCGAGCGGCACAGGAACAGTGTGTATCATTATGGATGCAGTTCACATGCTGAAACTAGTGCGTAACACATTTGCCTCTAAAGGTGTATTCCAAGATCGCCTTGGTCGTGAAATTAACTTTGAATTTCTCGTGAAACTTGAAGAATTACAAACAGAAAAGGGGCTTCATCTAGGAAACAAACTGAATAGCAGTCATATAAATTTTCAAAAAAAAACTAGATGAAATCTAAGCTAGCTATTCAGATGTTCAGCAACAGCGTAGCCAATGCCCTGGAATATCTTTTGAACAAGCAAACGGAAGAGTTTAAAGGTTGTGAGGGAACGATTGAGTTTTTGCGTACATTCAACAATCTGTTTGATATCATGAATTCAAAATCAAAATTCGGGAAAAATTTCAAAAGACCGTATTGCAATGAAACACATTCCGATTTTTTTCCATTATTTGCAGTATTGCAAACAGTATATATCGGAATAAACCTGTTTTGTAAAAGGAAAGCAAACTTGTATATTAGAAACAGTTAATTTTACTGGTTTCCTTGGGCTGCTAGTAAATATCGAGTCAATCAGTACCCTTTATTTCCAGTATGTCTATCCACCTTGCAGCCCACTAGATTATCTGCTCACATACAAACTTTGCCAGGATCACATCGAACAAACATTTTGTCTCATACGAGCTAGGGGAGGGTTTAATGACAACCCAACAACGAAGCAATTTTCCTATGCCTTTCGAGCTCTCCTCGTTCACAGAGAACTCAAAATGTCAGCTGTTGGAAATACTTCTCCTCAGGACTGTACAGAATTTGCAATACTTACCGTACCCAGTACAAAAAAACAAAAGCAGAATAAGTCTATCGACAATTTGTTTGAAGATTGGTTGTACGAAGACGTTGAATTTCAAGATTTGGACAACATTGATACCGATATTATTACGTACATCTCAGGTTTTGTTGAAAGAAAAGTTGATAAGATACTTAAATGCAATGAATGCAGAAGTGCTCTATACACGGATGAAACTGAATTCTCTATGTTGCTCGAACAGAAACTATTTTGTGCAGGTGCTGGATTGATTGAACCTCAGAAAGATACTGTAACTATATGCAAAACAGCTGAGCGACTCTTAAGAGCTGAGCAGGAAAGTATGAAGGATGGATTTCTTGAGCCAGTGAAATTGATTAACAAAACTATGTCAGTGCTGTACGATCAGAATCCATCGTTGATCAGAAATTTGGATAATCACATAACAAGTTGCCCAGTAGATGAGAACCATAAATACCTTTTAATGAAACTAATTGCTCGCTGCTATTTAGTTGTTCGTAGTCATCACATGTGTAGGCTAGTATCTGAAGCAAGTAAGAAGGAAAATATCAGGCAATTTTCTAAGAAAATGGTTATTTTTGCAGGACAGTAAATAGACCAATGTATAAATACTGTATTAATCTTATCTTATTATATCGCTTTTTTAAATACATTCTGTAGAAATATGAGACAAAATAAGAGCCGCCAAAATATTTGTTATTTCAAAAAAAGAACATCTACCCGAAAAGGATGTATACTAGAGTGGGGCGTCATGGTCATTTTTTCAAATCAATGGTTTTTCGAAGCCATTCTGGGTCCTGAACAACTGTGCAGAATTCGGGACCGATTGGTTGTTTCCTCGCTTTCCGCATTGTGTTTGAAGTTTGTATGGAAATTAGTATGGGAAAACGTATATTTTTACATTTCCACTACTAGAGGTTTCAGTTCATCGTAAACTAAGTGGCACATTGCGTTAAAGTATAACCTAAAGGATGCCGAAAAACTTTGCTGAAGAAGGCACGTTGCTGGAACGTCCACGAAAAAAATCATAACATTTCGAAGATTGATTGTTCAAACCATATGCAAAAAATCGTTTTATTCTGCCAGCACTGCTGAACTACATAGACCAATAATTTAACTGGGTGTTATTTCAAAATAATTATTCTTTTAGCGTTTTAGAGCTCATGGGATCTATCCTGAATCATTTCACACAAAAAACCGACAAGAAGGAAGATGGGTTTTGCCCTTCGATAACCATAGGTCGTCCGGTAGTGCTGGCAGAAACATTGGTTTCTTGCATATGGTTTGAACAATCAATTTTCGAAACGTAATAATTTTCTTGTAGACCTTCTAGCTACGTACCTTCTTCGGCAAAGTCTTTCGACATCTTCCAGACTATATGCTAACTTATTGAGTCACGTGATTGATGTTAAATTGAAGCCGCCTATAGCAAAAATGTGAAAAAGTCTGATTTCCCATACTAATCTCCATGTAAATTTAAAACGCGATGCGGCATGCGAGGTCGCAACCAATCGAGCCCATATTTTGCACAGTTGATAGGGGTCCCAAAACGATTCAGAAAAACCTTGATCTCACTGGATCGGACGAAGTTTGCGTTTTCCCATACAACTGCGCCCCACTCTAATGTATACCCTCAGAGCCGTAGCAAGGACTCCCAGCGCCCTTGGCGAAACCGTTATTGGGCGCCCCTTACTATCATGCATGTTCAAAACAAATGGCATGATAAGATCTGCTTTTTCTTTCATTATCAACATTTTTTGCGTGGTGAATTTAATAAATGTTTGCTTTATGAATTCCGATGATTTTCTTAAAGATTAAATAAACCTACGCAAATAAAAAAAACTAGGTCCAGTAGTGCGTGTGTTACTGACACAAAATCCAGACTTCCTTATTGTGAATTCACGCACTAGTGGATCTAGCTAGGCCAATAAAATCCATCTCAATTGTACCGATCAGTGGTTGGATCACTTTCGGACGTAGTCGCAACAAGAAGAACCCTACTTTGGAGTGGATTGAAAGACTTTCGGAATCGCCATTAGACATTAGACCTTGGTCGGTGGTTTGAAAGAACTCCCTAGCAGCACACATGTTCCACGTAAGATACTGCAACTCATATGTGACCAGATTTAGTCACAATCAAGTTACTGCAACCATTTTTGTCTGACTTGTGCTGCTCGGGCTACTCTACTGGACTTACAGTGTTACGGTAGGATATTTTTCGACTAGATAAGATGTAATACTCGGAAGTTGGCTTTTTCAGTCTAAAGAAACAGGACGATATTCTTCTTACGTGCCCGAAGTTTCGGCCGATGAGTTGTAGCCTTTTTGAAGGTTAGTATAGTCTGTCGTCTATCGTAAATAATTGTAAACCACATTCGATCAGTGGTGGAGAGGGTGCTTCCATGCTCGCTTTCTGTGAAATTTTGAAAAGTTATTTTAAAATTTTTTAACATACAACAGCTGCATCGTCGAACAAGTAAAAAACATCGTCCTGATTCTTCAGACTGAGATAGCTAATTCAACTTGGAGAGAATAGCGATTTGACCAAGTCGTATAAAACAAGACAACTTCGGGCCTATTCGGATCAAAATATATCAATTCGTAGAGTGGACCTATCGGTAGTTTGGTAGCATTGGTTGAATTGGTTTGGCCAATAAATTTTCACCCTTAGGGGTCGTTCAAGAATGATGTCACAGGTTTTAGGGGGGGAGGGGGTCTAAGATTGTGTGACAGTACATGTACTAGGTATACAAAAAAGCGTGACAGAGGGGGGGGAGGGGATCTAGAAATCCCAAAAAGTAGTGGACGTCATATTTGAATCGCCCCTTAGACAATTGTCTGTTTAAATAAATCGAAAATTTCACAGGATCAAATGCGATCGTTATGGTCCGAATTTTTCTCAAATTAAAAAAAAACTGCCTATCACTACATCCGAGTATCTATTACTTGGAAACGGCTTAGATTTCTTAATCACGAACAAAAATTATACGCGTTTTTTTAAGTCTACTCTATGTTTAGGGCCCTCCTTAGCCGTGCGGTAAGATGCGCGTCTACAAAGCAAGACCATGCTGAGGGTGGCTGGGTTCGATTCCCGGTGCCGGTCTAGACAATTTTCGGATTGGAAATTGTCTCGACTTCCTTGGGCATACAAGTATCATCGTGTTAGCCTCATGATATACGAATGCAGAAATGGTAACTTGGCTTAGAAACCTCGCAGTTAATAACTGTGGAAGTGCTAATTGAACACTAAGCTGCGAGGCGGCAATGTCCCAGTGGGGGATGTAATGCCAATGAAGAAGATGTTTTGCCTTTGGCGTGTTGAAGTCCTCATCTAGGGATTCTTCCCCATAAACTTGTTCCAATCTTCTTTTAATTTATATTTCCTGTTCCTTTCTATTTTCACTTCCTTTTTCATCAAGTAAATTATAAAAAGTAGTCAGTGAAGATGCTCCCTGGGCCTACGTTCTGTTACCTGTAAAAAAGTCCTTCCATCAATAATTGTGGTATTCCATCAATAATTGTGGTATCAAATCCAAAGTGGTATCCATCCAAACGCGTAAAAAAAACCTTGATGAGATTTGTCATCATTTCCTATAGTTCAATTCTGGATTTCGGCGCCCCCTAAAGGCCTGGCGCCCTTGGCGGGGGCCAACCTGGCCAACCACACGCTACGGCGCTGTATACCCTATACACATTTCTCCATGCGATCATTGCTATATTATATTAATTGTCTAATTTTGCTACTACATCGTTAGTATTCTGCAAGAAAACATATAAGAATTTTCTCTGTGCAGTACCGTATCTAAATATATATGGTACATAAATATATAAATATATGCAGACACGCGAAAATCTTGTTTTCTCTCGTTACACATTTCTTCTCTGAATCTTCTATTTTCAGCTGAAGGAGTATTTATCTTAAATAAATCAATATCAACGGCGGTTTTTCCACATAAAAAGCTGTTGTTTCCAAAACAGTCCCTTCAAGCCAATCGTTGCTTCCGTGATCCTTTGCTCACAGCTTTGAACTGTATATTGATGGAAGTGAAAATTATTCAGTATTTTTGTACGGGATCCTTTAAATAAGTTTGATACTTACAGATGATACATCAGGAACTGATAAATGGTGAATTTTCCACCGGAAAGAGGCTGTAAATTCGATAGAGTGATCAACAATCTGACGGAAACCTCACATTATGATTTACTTACTCGATGGTTCATGCAGGAATAACGCGCATCGATTGTTGGTGCTTCTTGTATCGGCTTCCGACAAACTTATATTAAATTCAGCAACAGTGGATGCTTTCCATTTTCAAAGCACATAAAACAAATAAATCTATTTTTATTAATCACTGTGAGGTGCATACCAGTCTTATTACATCAGTTTCCTTACTCATATGGATACAACACAAAGTCAGCTTAATTCTGTTGGTATCACTGACTGTCGCATGTCGATCGCGAGCAAGCCGAGGATAACCATGTCGCCGGCCGGCATCGCCCGACCCGGCATCGCCCGACCCGGCATCAGCAGCCAGTTAGTGCAAGTGATGCGTTCCGATCAGTCATAGCAATTCGGAGCGCAAATAACGAACTATAATTTTAGCATATTTACATTGGCGATCCTGCCAGTTTAATTATTGGTTGTACCAATTTGTAGAGTATAAGCCAAAAATTGTGGATTAAGCTATTCGATACGAGTGGAAAGCGGAATAGGTAATAGGTAAGATGCTTGTGGAATAGAGAAAAAGTGACACAAGAATGATTTTTTTTTAATTTTTGGTAATGAAAGCCGAATTTTAAAAAACATCATTTTGAATGGTAAAGAAACCATTCGGGAGGTAAGGAAAACCTTCTCATCGGTAATGAAAACCGATGGAAAAAAAACATTTCAAATGGTAATGAAAACCATTGGGAGATAATGAAAATCTCTTCATCGGTAATGAAAACCGGTGAAAAAAAGTGGTTATGAAAACCATTCAGGAGAATGGTAATGAAAACCATTCGGGAGGTAAGGAAAACCTCCTCATCGGTAATGAAAACCGATGGGAAAAAGCATTTCGAATGGTAATGAAAACCATTCGGGAGGTAAGGAAAACCTCTTGATCGATTATGAAAACCTTTCAGGAGGTAAGGAAAACCTCTTAATCGGTATTGAAAAAAAAAAGAATAGAAACATTAATAGAAAAAAATAATGAAAACTATACGGGAGGTAAGGAAAACCGGTAACCGGAAATCGTTTGCTCCAACCATATATCCTGCCTCGTTCAGCACCATTGCCATATAATGCAACGACAAATATGATGAAATGCAGTAATAAACTTGGTATAAGAACTCCAAAAACAGCTTGATTTGATTAACTTTTAAAACTTTTTCATATTTTCTACAATGTTGATTACAATACTTATCTCGCATTTAGCACCGATCGATAATGTTTGTTTACTTTGCTCGTTTGGTACCGCGTTCGACGGTTCGTTTGGTACTTTCGGCTTCACTCTGCGCGGGTCTCTATCTATAAACAACGTCTCTGGTGAAAACCATATAGGTATGCGGCATTAACTCCTTGATCGGGGGATGAAGGCCTCCTGAACGGTAATGAAAACCGATGAAAAAATATTTTGTATGGTAATAAAAACCATTTGCAAAATATAGAAAACGTTTTGGTCGGTAAAGACCACATACACTGCTATGCTTCTGGTTCCAGCATAAAATACGCGATGTTATTTTGCTATAGGCGAAAATTTCCAATACTTTTATTACAGAAAATTCAATTTGTTTCACACTGTACCAACAGGGTGGTATTGAAAGATGGTTTGAAGATTGGGAATCAAACATATTTTTTGCCATGAAGTACGTAGTATATAATATGATAAAAGTAATAAATTCGATCAAAACGCTCTATGTACAATAATTACTTCATCCTAGAAAATAAGACCCGGAATGATGTTAACAAACTTTATGTTGTCAGTGGAGCCCCGGGACGCTGAACCCCAGAGATGTTAGCCAACATGCGTTCCCATTGGAAGGATAGGCGATGCCAGTAGGGTGATACAGCCGGTAAAAATAAAAAAAATAAAAAAGTTTTAGTGAAAACCATTCAAAAGAAATTCTCTCGATCGGTGATGAAAATCAATGAATAATTTGTATATACATGCAAAAACAAAATGACGAACAATTAGTGTTTTTGTTCTCCGCCAAATTATTACTACCAAGTGCAGCACCAAGCGAAAATAATCTCTTAAAAATATGGTAATGTGTAGTTGAAACCTCTTTTGTTAAATGGTAGGAAGAACTATTTTCATTGGTTATGGAAACCCTAGAGAGAGGTGGCTAATTTGTCTATCCATCATTCATTCAAAATAGCGTCCAATGTTTTTGTTCTTATTTCGATAAATTATTAAAAAATAATATTTATCTGAAGCTTCGAAGGCGTCTTGCTATTATTCGACATAAGATATATAAGCACAAAAGGCTCGAACAAAATTAGCTAGTTGCATGTTTTTGCCTGCAAATGTTAAATGCCGATAAATTAGCACTTACTACATACGAGTTGAATTAGGGTATACCACCCAGAAAGCTGGTATCAAAAATGATGTTGAGTAGAATGACATTGTTCCGCGGATGTCAAGCGTTTCACCCTCCTGTGGAAACCATTTGCAAGATTTGTATTCATTCAACTCAAAATCTTATATATTATTATCATTTCCTTTGAGGCAACATAACTCACGAATGAATGGACCGATTTGCAAGATTTCATCACTAATCAATTTGTCTTGGGATCAACTGCGTTTGTACATACTAAGAGTTGATCAATTTGACAAGGAAAGTTGGAAAATTGTCAAAATGCAATTTTGAGGCGATTCAAGAGAAAACCCAACACGATTGCACAAAAATGATCTAGAGTACGGCGCTGCATTAAGCTCAACAATTGACAATTCAATGCCAAATAATACCTGAAACCCCGAGCGAGGTCGGGTACGTTAAACTTGTAGTTAATAAGTCCGTTGTGCGCAGAACACCGAAGCTTCAGATATTGTTGAAATCACTCGTTAATCTCTTGTTAGTTAGGTGTTCTCTGGTTAAGCTGTACCCAACAAGCAATTTGAGTTGAACAAGCTAGTTTTTTTTTAGCTGAATAAGACTATTTTTGGCTAAATAAGTGCTTTAGCCGCTTTTAAAGTTAGCTGGGTAGACCGAATACAAAATACTTTCGGACACAAGTTTGTTTCACATTCCAAACGTCAACAGATTTTGTTTTCTATCGGGCATCACGAAAACTTGGAATTAAAGGGCTGATATAAGAAATACTAGATTTAGAAGTAAGTGGAGCCGCCATCTTGTTTCCAATCGAAATGTCAAAAACGGTTGCAACCCGGCTTGTTGACATTTTTATGCGCAATAAGTAAACTTAAAGTTCGACAGTTTATCACTTTGTCGTTCTCTGGTTATAGGGTTGCTAGCTGATAATTGTTTAAGAGTTTTATACAATAGTTGGGATGATATTGTCAATCAATCAATGAAATGTGTCTGTACTTGTCATGTTCAGTCAGAAATAAAGTAAATTGGCGAAACATTGGCATTAGATGTCTGGCTAGCTTAAAAAGGAAAGATGTCTGGACAAAGAATGCTCTGAAATTTTCAAGTTCAACACATCGCATGGGTCTGAAATAAGAACAGCAATGGAGACCTACGAAAATAAAACATCGATTTCGTAGATTAAAGGTTAATTAATGGGTTGCATGTAGAAACGCAAAAAGATCCTCAATAAGCATTTATACATCCTAATATTTAATTAATTAATGATTAAAGAATAAAAGTAGCAAGAGATGAGTAAATATGTACTGCACTTCGCGGGATTTTTTCAAACATTTGATAATAGTGTCACATATGTCCATAAATTGCACCTCGGATATTTTTTTTATAGAGGAGAAGGGGGATGTGAGGTGCATACCAGTCTTATTACATCAGTTTCCTTACCCATGTGGATACAACACAAAGTCAGCTTTATTCTGTTGGTATCACTGACTGTCGCATGTCGATCGCGAGCAAGCCGAGGATAACCATGTCGCCGGCCGGCATCGCCCGACCCGGCATCAGCAGCCAGTTAGTGCAAGTGATGCGTTCCGATCAGTCATAGCAATTCGGAGCGCAAATAACGAACTATAATTTTAGCATATTTACAATCACCATTAAATTCGAAAACAAAATGCAATTCTATTTCACTCTTCTTGACAACACAGCAAATTAAAAACAACTTCCATCGTTTTGTTCGTGCTACCATAGATATAATAATCAAGATGTTGGGGTCCGAACAAATTAGTACTCATTTTATGGTTCCAATGTACTAAATTGCCGGGTACCAAGCGGTACCCAGTAAAACTAAGCAATCCGTCGATGTAAATTTGAATTTGTTCTAATTATTAATCGTTGTCATGGGTATCACCGTTTATATTTGTTTATCATTGGTGATACCGAAGGGCTTTGTAAGATCAGTTTTTTTAATTTTCTAATGAACTAATTACTATTTCTCTTTTAGGTAATATTTAAGCTATTTGTCAGAACATATATGGAAAACTCAAGCTAAATATTGTACTCAGAGTAATCGGTAACTCAATGTAGGAAAAACTATACTTTACGAATTGCTATCACCCGTAGACGATCTCTCGTCCTGTGTTGCCGACGTTCACACGCCTCGACCAGCTCATCATGGGCGTTCTCTCAGGGTCGGCTATTGTCCTCGCGGAAAACAGGACAACCTCCTTACTTGCCTACCAGCGGTCAATTTGCAAGGGCAAGTAACGGGCGGAATGTCTTTTTTCTTTTCTGAAGTGTAATTTATTTTCAGGGAGCATTTTAACTTTCTTTTCTGTTTGATGAGTGTACAATATCGTATGGAAGCCTGTTGACTTCTGTGGATGGTACACTACAAACAGTGCTGATTTCACCATGTATATGTGAAACGGTTGAACAACATTTACAATGCTTTGTGAATCAGTGTGGCCGGATTCTTTAAAGTCCGGGGCATCGCAGGAAACAACGGGACATGATCCCTCGCATCCCGTTGTGGTAACTCAATTGAATTCCACAAACTCACCCAATATAACGACAAATACAGTTTACATACATAGTAATGCATCTCTGGAAAAAAAAAGTCTATAATCTGCTTTCAATTCCATACTAGAATGAACGAGCCTCTGCGATCTCAATCTGGTCCTATATAAATATTCCTCATACTGTTGATAAATTTCGGTAAATTTCCGCCTGGTTTAAATTTGAAAGTTCTAGAAATTTCATTTAAAGTTGTTTAAAGCCTATTCATAGAATACGATTTTGCGGCAAAGTAAGCCCAAGTTTCGTCTTTATTTCGCAACTAATATGATAATGTAGGCAACATTAGGGCTGCCTTTGTGATACAAACTCCTTATTCGACTGATATCAAGTTTATTTAGAAGCTATTAGCATGTAATGCATGACAGATAACATTACATAGTTCAATGTCATGAACGAATACAACAGATCGGAGGAAATAGTTGTAAAGTTTATTAGTTTTCCAACAGTCAATCTGTATTTGGCGAGCGACGATGAGGGAAAACGATAAGTGTTATTGGATCATCCGAAATCGAATAGAAAAATGATGGATTCAGTTGGGAAGGAAATTACCTGACGAATAAAGTAGAGATCTCATCCTTGAATGATTAGAAAGTATATCCGACGACGCATTACAAGAGCACTGAGCTGCCGCGATTCGCATAAGAGTCCCATGTCGATTTTTGACGATTTTGATTTTCTGCCAGATATAAGCTTAAAATGACCTAATCTTTAAGAAAAACTGATAAAATAATAGGCTTTGTTCTAGAAATTTGAAAACCAAAACCCACTTGTGTTGTCCCATCTTGCTATTTATTCGCATAACAGTCACATCCCAGACTTTAATACACTTTTGCACATAAAATAAATATAATTATGGTCCATTTAATAGTTCCATAACAATGAATACAGATAACGAATATTATGCCAAATTTTCAGAAAGATTGCTGGTTTTATCGATTTATTAGATTTTTTTCAATTTCTCCATGTAAAACAAGTTTGAAAAATTCAACGGCATATTTCTCAAGTTGAATAAAACTGACATGGGACGCTTATGCGAATAGGGGCAGTGAGGGACTGCTATTAACTATAGTGCAAAAATAAATAGGATGGTAGGTACCAACAACCAAATGTAAATGCTTGTAAAATGTCATCTGCATGTCATTTGACTAATTTGTTCATAACTTTTTTCAGAAGCAAAATTTACTTCATATTTTTGGATGTACCCATAATGCTTGAGTAGGGCTATATTTTTGTCCAAGGGTACATTGCTCTAAATATAACATCTGAGGCTGGAGAGTGAAAACTTTCCAAAATGTCACGTGTCATTTGACATAATGTCATTTGAATGACATTTTGCCTCCCACGCCCCAGATTACATATTTACAGCAATGTCTTATTAGACAATGTTGTAGGCACATTAAAGGGCTATAAGTTAGACATACCACAAGAGCCGATAGCTATTTTCTGAACAAGTTCTGTAAATATTATACAAACGAATGCAAATGACATTTTACAACACTGCCAACAACATCGAAATTTTCATTGTTGCTTCAGAGTCTGATCAATCACCATTGCTGTTTGAAGAGATAAATTGCCATACCAGTCAATAGTGATCATCCGTTATCCGGTCCCAAGGATAAAGATTTCTTGGAGGAAGCAAACGCTAGTCTAAATCCCAAAACTTGGATCTACACGACCACGTGTTAAGTGACATTTTGGCCGTTTGGAAGCTGAATCGACATAGTCCCGCCAAAATTTTTCTGCCACCTGTGCCATTTTTCGTGGGCTTCGATTATAATCGCAATTTTCCCGATATTTTCACGCCATTTCATTTGTCTATCGCAGCGGTTCTCAACCTGGGGTACATGTACCCCTAGGGGTACCTTCGCTGGCCCTAGGGGGTACCTCGGACAAACAAGCGTAATGGCGGATGTATAATAATTTCATTAAAAACTTTTTGATCGAGTTCTGATAATTTTTTATTCTAAGACTTTGTATTGTATATAATATACATGGCGATCAGTGAATCAAAGACTTTTAAATCGTGCTTATCCCAACCAGCACAGTGTATGAAGGACTATTTGTCATAATATCAAAAGGACTAGACGTCGAATAAACAAATTTAAAAAATCTTCATTGCAATCTACCTGATCGAGATAAAATGTTGAATAATATCTTAAGAATATATTTCAAGAATCTGAAGACGAAAGTCTCCATTTGAGAGACATGAAGTCGTTTTTCTGGAAAGCTCAGTGGCTTCTTTGAAAGACGTTTGGAAGTCTCCTTCCAAACGACATGGAAACCTCATTTCAAGAGACTTGGAAGTCTCCTTTCAAGAGGTTCGGATACCACCTTTTAAGAGGCACGGAAGCCTAATTTCAAGAGGCTCGGAAGCATCCCTTCAAGAAACTTGGACGCCACCTTCAAAGATGCTCAGAAGCCTCCTTTAAGAGGCTCGGAAGTCACTTTTCAGGAGACTCGGAAGCCTCAAGATGCTTAGAATTATTCTTTCAAGAGGCTTGGAAGTCTCTTTTCAATGAGGCAAGAAAGCCTCCTTTCAAGAGGCTCAGAAGCCTCCTTCCAAGAGGTACGGAAGCGTCTTTAAAAGAGGCTCGGAATCATCCCTTCAATAGGCTTGGAAGCATCCTTTTAAAAGGCTCGTAAATCAATAGGCTCGCAAGCCTTATTTTAAGAGGCTCGGCCACCTCTTTTCGAAAGGCTCTCTTTAAGATATTTTGACGCCACCTTCAAAGATGTTCAGATGCCTCCTTTTAACAGGCTCGGAAGCCACTTTTTAATTCAAGAGGAAGCTTTCTTTCAAGATGCTAAGAATTTGTCTTTCAAGAGGCTTTGAAGTCTCCTATCACGATGCTCAGAGACCTCCTTTCAAGAGGCTCGGAAACCTTCTTTAAGTAGGCTCGGAAGCCTCCTTTCAAACTGCTCGTAAACCTCCTTTCAAAAAGCTCACTAGCCTCCTTTCAAGAGGTTCTATTTGACAGACGAAAATTTAAATTTTTTGGAGAGCCATATGTCCCATTAGTTTTCAGGTCCGTTTTGCATACATATATCTATTATGATCATTTTTATTTACAGCGAAAATATTGGGGGTGCCTCAATAAATGCAAAAAATCGAAGGGGTACCTCTGAAGAAAAGGTTGAGAAACGCTGGTCTATCGTATTGAGCTTACAATTTCAGTATGATTGTCGCTATCTTGTTTCTGGAGACCGTTAAATCCAGCTCACCAACTTGGATTACTACACCCGCGTACCAGGTAAAAAATGACCTGGGTGGAAAGTATCTGAAGATCCATTGCGGGCGAGAAACAATCCGTAATCTCCGTAGTTCCACAAAGACGTGCGGACAGGGGTCCGGAAGCAAAACCCACAGTTGCTTATTCTACGTCTTGCATATGATGAGGCGTTTCGAACGATTACGATTTCGAAGGATTACCGAAACTTCTTTTATACGATAATCTCCGGCGAAAAATAGTGGGAACCTTGGTGTTCTTGAGCTCTCAGATCTTTTCAGCTGTCCCCATATCTAGAATGAAAATAAAGCATTTAATGAACAGAATTAGAATTAGAGAATTAGAATTAGAATTAGAGTAAAACGACGCATAAAACATTTCCTCCAACGTCAGCTGAGACCATGCATACATTTTCGTAGTTTATTATTGTTTGGTGAATAAAAAATGTTACCATGACACCAGTACTAAAAAATAAGCAAGGGATCGTTAATAGATTACGTACTGACTAGTGATGACATTTCTGGGTACCGAAGATCGTTCATAGTCTATGCAACTAGAACCACAAAAAAGTCGCCAGATTCATATTGAACACCGAAACGATCGAATATCAAAACAAAACAGCACGAACTTTGACATTTAGGTACCCACGACGGTTCGGCATGTGTTCTGGCAAAAACACAATAACAGTAGCGACAGTCGTCCTCTATAGTTTATTACCTCTATTCTTTTT
>NW_026942508.1:0-1000 GCF_024139115.2 Armigeres subalbatus
AGAAAAGTAGCGGACCGGATAACGCCACATTGAAAACAAAAAAAAAACCGTTGCCTTATTTGTAGTCAAATTTCTCTCTTTCTTCGGCTATCTATTTTACCCGATCCCTTAAGACGCTATCTATATCCTTGGATCCTTAGCGCTATATTGTACTATCATTAGTCTTAAAACCAACAACTGCATTGTGTTTTTCTGTGTTTTCTATTTATTTCCTAACTGTAATTAACATTCCGAGAACTAATAAGTTTCGCAGCATACATACGTGCTGCAAAACAAATAAAACGTACTAAATTATAAATTTATCTAAAAGCAAACAAAACACTTTTTAATTTATTCTACAAAATCTGTATTTCCGTTGGATTTTTTTTCTATGTAGCTTTTTTTTGCAAATTTGCCGTAATAGTGGGATAAGTTTGCGCTACTATGCGTAAAATATTAACGGTGGTCGAGTTTTACGACAGGTAACGTCTAGAACCATCGGTCTCGTAACGGAAATTAAACCCCGTTTGGAATTACCTGTCGTAAATGTACCAAAATCGCAAACTTGTCCAATTGTTACGCATGTTTGTCTGTGGTAGTTCTTCTACAACTTGATTCGTCAATAGATGGCACCACCGTATTTTGTGTACCGTTGAGATAGGAAACGTTCGGGACGAAAGTTTGAGACAAATCACAAAATTACGTATATATTTTTGTAACAACAAGCTTTTTGCGCGTAAAACTAAAAAAAAAGTTGACGAAACGGAAAACTTTTGCTTACGATTACCAACATAACAAGTAGTACAGTAGTAGTGTAATGGTACTGTTTCGTTTTGTCGTGTTGTCATTCAAAATGACATCTATATTATAACGATAAACTGATTGTATTGCAATTGTGCTTTTGTGTAAAATTGATAATTCATATATTGTCATCTTTAGTCATCACATGCCTTCGATTGTTTTTTTATTTGCAATCCGATCCTTCCGTTTTCTATTGACAAGTTTTAAATAGTTTCTTCTA
>NW_026942509.1:0-24973 GCF_024139115.2 Armigeres subalbatus
TACTAAACATGACTTTGACTGGTCTTTACTGGTATGTACTTTATCTTCGACGCATTCACCACCAGAGCTCATTCACACTGCAACGCTTATGGGACAGATCTCGGCGAGTTTTACCAAAATACCAAAAATAGGAAAACTGAAAAGGGTGCCACCCAGGAGGATGAGACGCCTGTCATCCGCGGTACAATGGCACTCTACCCAACATCGCTTTTGGTACTTCTGTTTTTGGTACCCAGTTTCTGGGTAGTATACCCGAATTCAGCGCTCATTTTGGGTGATTGGTTCGTACGCAGTTAGTGCTAATTATCGGCATCTAATTTCTCCTGTCGAAAGCTTGCAATTGGTTGAGGTACAACGAGCCTTTTGTGCTTCTATGGCTTCTTTATGTCGAAAAATAGCTCGTCGATACTTCCGAAGTTTTGTTATCACGAATCAAACGAAATTAAAACAAAAACATTGTACGCCATATTGAATGAATGGTGGGTAGGCGTATTAGCCTTCTCTTCAGTCCCCTGGTGCCACCCTTCAAAGTGGCCTGTGATCATATTGATACTCAAATATGTTATGAAAATATACAATTTTCATGATTTCATAAGTAGTTATTGCTTCTATTGCCGCCTTGAAACACTTCCACAGTTATTAACTTTGAGATTTCCCAGGCAAGTTACCATTTTTGCATTTGGTTAACAAGATTCCAAAGAAAGAGAATAAACTGAGCAAGTAAGAAGCACAATTAATTCGATCGATGACGAAGCACTGTGCATTAGAACGGCATTCACAATTTAAAAAAAACACCCACCCTGGATAAGATTCACACGAGTTTGCTTATAGCCAAAATTAAATTTTATTCAACTCGAGTCAACGTTTAACATCATCACCCAGATAGCACAGCGTGGAACCGTCCGGTAGGGTCACGAAAACGACCTCGGTGGCCATATCCGGAGGCAGGTCTGCTGCGGTGATTGTTCCATCCACAGAGCTACCCTTCAGCCGCTGCACGTCCACCACTCGCAGGTCCGTCTGGAGAACGTCGTACGTTTTTGCGCCATCGTCGAACTCGTTCACTTTGACGAAGGCCCATCTGGATCGTATCTGTTTGGGCCGCCGGGCGCTCGAGGAGTTTTTCGCAGGCGGTGACGACAGGGACCGCTGCCGGGAGTGGCGCGACAATCTGGGGGTGTGGCGTCCACGTGTCGGTGGCGTTGAAGGACTGGTTTTTGTCTCGTAGATAAAACTGTTGGCCAGCTCTTTTTTCAGCTTCTCGAGAACTGCGGTGGAAGAAAAGGGAAAGTTCGATGAAGTGTTCTGTATGATTAAGTTTGTATTGCGAAGGGTTGAAGGAATACTTTTACTACTTCCGTTAGAGGAGGGTTTGGTTTTGCTGCTCTGCTCGGATGATGAGAAAAGTTTGTCGGTGCGGGATAGTTTCGAGGGCTCCTTCAAGGACGGTGATGAATTTATTGCACTATAAGGGAAATTGAATAGAGTTGAATAATAATGTATTCAATGATTTATTCCTATTTGTGTATATAGCTAAGCAATCAATAACTCATGCAAATCTATGAAAAAATAAATAAATCAACAAACGTAGGACTGCAAACATGAGCAATACTGTAAAGTGCTGTACAAAATCATGAAATACACCAGAAAGTTATACCAAAACCACAGTGAAGATTTACAGTGGTTTCATACTTGTTTACTACTTTAAACTTTTAAATGTTGAAGAGAGGAGATCGAGAGCTTTTTTATAATCTCCACCTTCAAGCTAACTCCAGTCTACTCCGAAGAGTGGTTTAATCTATATAATAAAAATGAGTTGAGGTTTCCTTCCTGACGATTTAACTCGCGAACGGGTTGACCGATTTGCAAGATATTTTCCCTAATCGATTCGTTTTGGGATCCGCAAGGTTTGTATATATAAAAGGTTGGTGACTTTAACGGGGAAATGTTAAAAATCATTAGAATACAATTTTGGGTCCACTGTTTAGGAAAACAAAATAAACGCATGGAAATCGATCTAGAGTGCGGTGCTGCAAATAGTTCATTGTGACATTTGCAATACCCGGGCTATGCTGGGTCTCTTTGGCTAGTTGTCTATAAAAGCTTGCAAATGTGATATCAAGCTAATACCAGTCACCGAATTTCATGGAAAATATCAGAGAAGGCATATTTTGCCCGTTCTAATATCTAATTTTCGATTACCCAATCAATTATACAAGAAAGGTGCCAACACCAATAAGGCAATTAATTTTTTCATTTTTCATTCCGAACCTATAAACGATCATAATAAAAGAGAACTCACTTTTTAATTTTCGAAACATTTTCTTCTTTGGATGATTCTGCACAGCTCTTTGATTTCGCAGAAAGGGTGGACTCAAACTCTTCTGTATTACTGGATAGTGAGCTCCGTTTCTGTTCTTTCATTTCTTCACTTGAAAGCACTTGATAATCCTGAAGCTGTTTACTGCTAGGTGAAGTTTTAGCAATGGCATTTTCATCAGCCCAACAATGGCATTCTGATGTAGAAACTTTTCTTTTCGGTCGAACTTGATCCGATGACAAAGAACTTTTTCTTTCAGATTTGATATTTAGTATTGATGGCTTTCCTTTCTGTTCATTTGAAAGCTGACATAAATTGTATTAAATTAAATGATAGGTTGCACAAAAGAGAAGAGTGCAACATATGTAAAACACTCACTTTCCTCCTGTATCTATTTTGCTTCTTTGAAATTGCACTCTCCGTCGGGGAATGCGCTAGTTCATTTAGGTCTCGACAAGACTGATAAAGATTGAAATCACTAACCACGCTGTCACTGCGTTCTCTACTTGTCTGTGAATATGTCGGATCAGTGTCGAAATGTTGTCTCCAACTGAAAAAATCCCTCAAACATTCAACCCCGTAGAGCAAACTTTCATCCAAAGTTGGTCCGAAGAACTGACGCCTCAAATCCGTGAGACTAATTTGATCCTGGCAATTGAAGGCAGTCTAGTAACAACCATTTTGTATATTCAACTGTAACACTTACCATCTGAATGAATTTGGAATGAAAAAATCGACTTTATAATGCCAAAATAAAACTCTACAAAAATAGTGACAGTAAAAGAGTTGCTTACTTGGATAACATTTATTTAAGTCTTATTTTGAGCCTCCATTTTCTGCGAACTAAGATAAACTATAAGATGGTACTACGAAACTGCTACCAAAGACTACGGTCAACACTTTTATGCCCAGGGATGTCGGGACAATTTCCAAACCAAAAATTGCCTAGACCGACACCGGGAATGGAACCCAGCAACCCTCAGCATGGTCTTGCTTCATAGCCGCGCATCTTACCGCTAGGCTAAGGAGGGCCCGCAGTGATTAGTTGTCGCTGAAATCGCTTAATACGGTGCCCCGGTAGACCGTTATTATAGCTTAGCTTAGCTTAGCTTAGACTGACTGTACATATCAATGGTTGCTACTCCGTGATTGATCAGAACTGGTGCAAATTGCACTACGATCCAAGTAAATAGTGGTTGGGATTTACCAACTATTCTCGAAGTGCACGTTTCAGCAGCTCGCAAATATTGATCAATAACGGCGCCGGCCAAGTCCTTACAGTCAGTTGGGAAAGGGAGGGAATGTGAGTGTGTGGTAATTGTTGCTACTAGAGACCGAGAATACCTCTGCATCTCCACATTTACCACGGGAAGGAAGTAGTGTTAGTTGGGTGGGGTAATCAGTAACATAGATCGGGATTCACCATGGAAAGTGATGTGACCTATGAAACTTCTACACAGCAGTATTAGCATTTCCTTATTTGTTCAATTGTTCATTCTTCGCGAGAATAAACAATCAATCGCTCAAAGTGAGCGATTGTTTATTTGAATTTCGGATTAGGCGCCCACGTTATCATTTCATTAACGTAAGAAAAGTAAAAAAGAAACGGGATTGAAAATAATTGATAGTAATCGGAAAGCTAATGTTATTCAGCAACCCTTATTTTATCTCTATTTGACGTTAAGTGAGAATGTAAATTTACGTTCATTTTACATGTCGTTTATTTTGCATTACTTTCGCGCGCGCGTGTGTGTCACTTGCCTTGACCAGTATACCGTAATCAGGATCTCACTGGTACTAATCCTGATGTGGCGGTTGGCACCCGTGTTGGGCTTGGCATACGGTCGCTTCCTAGTCAACATAAAATCGTACCTGGTGCAATTCAAGATGCTAAATTGAGACGATAAACATACATGTTGTGTGGAAAAGTACCTATCGCCTGCACTTCAGCATCCTACTCGACACCATATACGTTCATGTGTTGACTGCGTTTGATAGGGCCTGCTTATGGACACATGCAGCTTTTTGTAGAGGTTTAACAGAGCCCACTGTCAAACCCCACCACATCCTAGGCAGGCCCGCTAACTCGCAGTGGCCATGGGGAGGGGTCGTCAAGCCCTTGGACATAGTCCCTGCTGCCCCTGTGGTGCCCCGGTAGACCGTTATTATAAAATAAAAATGTCCATCAAAAGCAAGTACAGGGCTCGATTCCTGTGGTAATTCTGCACCTCTGGACCAATTTGTAAAAAAATCCCTAGGAGGAATCTTGAGAAATCTTTATATGAAATTTTTAGCTAAGTAATTTCAAAAGAATCCATATAAGAATCTAAAAATATCGCCGAAACCCCCGATTAATCCACCTAGATAGATGTCCTTCAATTCTTTTTGTACCTGCCGGGTCGGAAGTAACCACCAGCTTTGCAGGGTTGCTGTTCCGCATTCTTGAAATATGCCCTGCCCATCGTAACCTTCCAGCTTTAGCTACCTTCTGGGTACTTAGTTCACCGTAGAGCTGGGCGAGCTCTTGTCGCCACACACCATTCTCTTGCACAACGCCAAAGATGGCAATAAGCACGCGTTGCCGTTATTAGAACCATAAATATTTACAACTGACTTATCTTACCAAACTGACTTAAGTATGTTTTTGTATGGCTAACTTGCTCGAGTTTAATGTAAGTGTTGCTTGTCATGTTTAATAGAATGAAAGGTAAAAATTAATTTGTTCATAAAAATGTTCATAATGGAGAGAAGTAAGACCAGAGTTCATGTAGAATAATAGTTGTTAGAAGCTGTTATACTCGATCACAGCACTTATTAACCGATCTTTGCTACCAAATCTCGTCAACATTCTGATCAACGGACTAGATAAAGCATGTTTGATATGTAAGACAAGACCTATTCCGGTACCTCTACAGAACTCTGAAACATGATAATTAAAAATATATGGAACTTTGACGTGAATGGAAGCTGCGGCTTTTTCCAGCCGCTAGCAAAGCCATCAATTGCTTCCTTAAAACCATGCTCGAGTTTCAAAAAGTTTTATCTTGCGTACACTTTTTTGAAATCATTCAGAACCTGCTGATTGAAATAATAATTAGAAAATTGTTAATGTTTAAGCACTAAGCAGAGTAACTTATTGTGACGTAATCCGAAAGATCGGGATTCTAGTGAACTCTATGCAATTTGTTGATGCCTCATCTGTACTTGGTTCACCCATAAATTTACTCAACATGGCGCTTCTCGAGCAACTTTAAAATCGTATTAACAATTCCGAACTAGATGTGTAGTGGCGGAGATAAGCAAAGGTTCATTTTGTTTCTTTATTAAAGTGTTTTTAAAAGTTCAAAAATTGAATATTTTATCTTCGTCGTAACCGAAAACCCAAAAGAATATGCACAAAGCTTGTAAAATTCTTTCTTTCTCTTGTGCATTTTTCCTGATGTTTTCCTTGGTTCTCGAGATCTCATTCTATATGCCGAGCTCACTCTTAAAAATCGTCCGATGATCCTTTTGCGGGGAAATATCAGAATTTGATAATGCTCCGTCAATTCAATTGTTACAGCATCTGACGAAGATCTAACCTGTTATATAATGCTAAGCAACTACACTACTTTAAACAAATCTTTAAGCTGTTGGTTTTTTCATCAATTTCTTCCATACTCCAATCTTTACTTCTGATGCTCGAATACATTAGTGAATACAATTAAAAAAAAATACAAACTTCAATCTGAATGGCATTCAACAAATAATCTGCAGTCTGCACGTGAATTCATGAATAATTCTGTACGAGAGGTAGCATTCTTCAAGATAGATGGCTCCAAGCCATACAAAAAAAAACCTAAGTCAATTTGGTGAGCTTAATCAGCTGTAAAAGGTTTATAATTGTAATAAAGGCAACAATGGGGCCCTCCTTAGCCGTCCGGTAAGATGCGCGCCTACAAAGCAAGCCCATGCTGAGGGTGGCTGGGTTCGATTCCCGGTGCCGGTCTAGACAATTTTCGGATTGGAAATTGTCTCGACTTCCCTGGACATAAAAATATCATCGTGTTAGCCTCATGATGTACGAATGCAGAAATGGTAACTTGGCTTAGAAACCTCGCAGTTAATAACTGTAAAAGTGCTTAAGGTCACTCCTGACAGAATCCTAGTTTACAAGTGCTTGCGTTTTCGGGGGCACACCACTCGATACGGAGGCAACGCACAACTGTCATTTTTATTTTTTCACGCATGCTGCGACGCAGCAAAGCTGAATCAACAAAAATGACAGTTGTCCGCCGCCTCCGTATCGAGTGGTATGCCCCCGAAAACGCGATCACTTTGAAACTTGGATTCTGCCAGGAGTGACCTTAATGAACACTATGCGAAGCGGCAGTGGGGATGTAATGCCAATGAAGAAGAAGAAAGGTAACAAATGCAAACTGGTTAAAAACAACTTGGACCACTTTTTGGACGCCTTTGAATTTGAAGGTATTTTGAGGATATTATTGAATTGAAATATAGATTCTTTTGAAGTTTCACAATTAAAATTTCAAAACAAGATTTTTCGAGATTCCTCCTAAGGAAAAATTGTCCAGAGGTGCAGAACTACCACAAGAATCGAGCCCTGCACATACTTGGTTTTGATGGACATTTTTATTTTATAAAACGGTCTACCGGCGCACCGTGCGCTTAGATCTGGGGAGTCTTAAATTGGAGTTCAGAAGGAATTTGAGCCTTTCATCCATCTGCATTAGGGTGGCTCAAATTAGTATGGGAAAACCTTTTGTTCAATTTTTGATGGGCCGCCCTCTTATTCGGTTCTATTTGATGCCTGATGCTCTGGACAAAATTTCAGCCAAATCGGTCAACGTTTGGGCGGTGCTAAACTCGTTGGAAGTTTATATGGAAAAATGTATGCAGAAACATCCAAAAACAGTAAATTGCAACTGGACTACACAACTTACGATGAAGAACTATGATACTCATTCAGATCTTGGAAAATTTAATACAGAATGTTATGCAGAAAACCGCGAGAAGATTCGCGTTTGCCCGGCTGAGTTATTAGCATTTCTCTGCAGTGGGGTTTGGGCAAATTTCGTTTCTTTTACCTTTGAAAAGAAATAAATTCACCCCTACAACACTCCAGTAAAAAGCTAATATCTTTGCGTAATAAACTCTAATCTTCTCGCGGTTTTCAGCATAACATTCTGTACTTTATTTTACAAGAACTGAATGAGTATCGTGGTTATTGATCGTAAATTGTACCGTCCAACTGCAAATCACTGTTTTTGGATGTTTCTGCATACATTTTTCCATATAAACTTCCAACGAGTTTAGCACCCCCCAAACGTTGACCGATTTGGCTGAAATTTTGTCCAGAGCATCAGGGCATCAAATAGAACCGAATAAGAGGACGGCCCATCAAAAAAATTAAAAAAGTGTTTTTTGAGCCACCCTAATCTGCATGTTAAAGCTGTTTTTTTTTCAAAAAATTAAATATTGGAGTACCCTTGGAAGTACCCCAAAGTATGTCTTCACTGCATTGCACTATCACACTTAAATCATTTCACAGAATTCTGTGAATTTTGCTTCAATTCACCGAAATCTCAACAGCAGAACTCTTCGGTAATTATTTCTCTAAACTTTCTGCGATTTTTCCTTTGTTCAACTGTCAAAATTACCGAAAATCTGTAAAATTATTCACCGAACAGTTCTGCTTTTGAGATTTCGGTGAAATTTCACAGAAATCTGCGATTTGTTTTAAGTATGGTCCAGGATACAGATTTACCCAGAAAGATGAATTTTACGATAAACCTATATTTTTTGGAAAAAAATTGTTCTACAAAATTGTTCGAAATAGTAAGGCCATCATTATGGTTCTACCAAAAAATAGGGAAGCCCATCATATAAAAAAAAAATAGGAAATATTTTTTTTATTTCTCATAATATTGACATGTTATGTTCTACAAAGTTGTAGCGCAGCTTATTCCAATCAATTTTGCCAAAAAAACTTTTTCTGTAGCTCTTGAGTTGGTTGATTTAGAGCAATTTTACCTAATTGGATTAGGGTGTACCTAAAAAAACAGTATTTTTTATCTACTTTTTTTATTTTAGATTTTTCGAAAAAGTCGTCTTCAGGTGACTTTTAGAGCTCAAAAAATATGGTCAATATCTTTTTCCGATAAAAAGTTATAATCGTTTTTCTGTCAAAATCACATTGTTTTCATAAGTTGATATCTCCGGTTAGGGCAGACCAAAAAAATATATTCACACGGCATCTGAAAGAGGAACTCATATTCTTTATTGTGTCAAAAAATTGGGGATATGTTATTTTTTTATCTCAATTTTACTAAAATCATGTTTTTTCAAATAAATTGATTTAACTCGACAACGGAAGAAGATACAGACGATATTCTTATAGCAAAACACGCGTTAAGGCCCCAAAAGTCTTCAGAAGGTGACATCCATGAAAAATAAAAAATGAAATGAGCAGATCATAAATATTGTTTTTTAAGGGACACCCTAATCCTGGTAAGTAAAATTACTCTAAACAAGTGAGCTTGAGAGCTACATAAAAAGTTTATATAGCAAAGTTGATTGGAAAAAGCTGCGCTACAACTTTGTAGAACATTTTATGTCAATATTCCGCAAAATAAAAAAAAATAAAAAATTTTACTTTTTTTTAAAATGGTCCACCCTATTTTTCGGTAACTCTATAATAAGGGCCCAAGTATCCAGAACAACTTTGTAGAACAAACTTTGTTTCTTAAAAGTATGCTTCAGACCGAAAATGCATCTTTTCTCGTAAATCTTGCAATACGATGATAATGATAAAACTTATAAAAAGTGTTAAAGCTGTAGATTTTTTAGTTTTCATTTCTCACGAATGTGCTTTTCAAAACGCGTGTTTTGCTATAAGAATATCGTCTGTATCTTCTTCCGTTGTCGAGTTATAATAATTTATTTGAAAAAAACATGATTTTAGTAAAATTGATAAAACTTGAGATAAAAAAATAACATATCCCCAATTTTTTGACATAATAAAGAATATTAATTTCTCTTTCCAATGCCGTGCAAATATATTTTTTGGTCTGCCTTAACCGGAGATATCAACTTATGACAAAAATTTAATTTTGACAGAAAAACGATTATAACTTTTTATCGGAAAAAGATATTGACCATATTTACCCATCATTGCATTTTTTTGAGCTCTAAAAGTCACCTGAACACGACTTTTTCGAGAAATCCAAAACAAAAAAAGCAGATCAAAAATACTGTTTTTTAAGGTACACCCTAATCCAATAAGGTAAAATTGCTCTAAATCAACCAACTTAAGAGCCACAGAAAATTTGTTTTTAGCGAAATTGATTGGAATAAGCTACGCTACAACTTTGTAGAACATAACATGTCAATATTCCGAGAAATAAAAAAAAAATTCCCTATTTTGTTTAAATGATGGGCTTCCCTATTTTTCGGTAGAACCATAATGATGGCCTTACTATTTCGAACAATTTTGTAGAACAACAGTTTTTTTTCTAAAAAATATAGTTCTGGAGTAAAATGCATCTTTCCGCGTAAATCTGTATCCTGGACCATAGTGCATTGCATCAAGTCGTTAATTTTTATAAATATATTTTAAGGATGAAGCCAGAGTAAACGCGACCGCACGATACGACGCAACGCGACAGTGCAATTTGACAGTTCATTGATCATAATTCAAGACAAAATTTTCAAAACGACTTATCTGCTTTTGTAAACAAAGATTCAAACGACGATTTGACGAATCTGATAGCTCTCCCACGCAAACCAACACCACCAATTCGCTTTGACGATGCCGCGCTGCTGCCATCTCGCGGAGTTGGACGTGTGCGTGAAATCACTGTATTTCGACATGGAGATGATAGGAATTATTTTTGTAAATGCTTTTAAAGTGTGTTTAACAGAGTTATACTGAAAACTTTTGAATACGTAGGGCAAGAATTTTGGAAAATTACATGTTAGACTACTTATCTACACATGTTTTTTTAATCGAATTAATTCAACTTTCGTGTTGCCGATCTAAAAGAAAATCAAATTTCTAACCCAAAAAACTCAACTATTTTTGGCTAAAACATGTTTTAACGTTTTAATAAGCATTTTAAAATTGACGTCCTATATGCCTTGCCGGGTGAAATAAAAAAGCATCACCCAGCCCCCATTTTGTTTTTGCACTGCCGTCAGGGCCAATAGGTAGGTGAAGGTTTCCACTACCTGTATAAGTCGCGTCGCGTTTACTCTGCACGGAAGAAATAAACTACCCAATAGTGAGTTTAATTCACCCAACTTCGAACATCCGTACGGGAAGCCAAAATTGAGTAAGTAGGGTCAAAGTAGTTTGCCTTTACTCCCATGTTAAAAAAGTACCCAACAGAAAATTTATTTACCCAAATGTAAGACACAGAAACAGCAACAACGACGTTGAGGTAATTGTCCATGCTGTTATACATGATCTTAGACCTGTGCGCCGAAATATTTGTGAACGGCGACGGCGTAAGGCCATTTTTACACCAGCGGCGGCGGCGTGAATCGGTGTGAAGAATTTCAAGCTAAGAAAAATCTTCACGCAGCAAGGCATATCATGTTTTTTTTTATTTTAGGATTTTTTTGTACAATTGATAGCTACAGTCAGACTGATGGGGTGAATATCGTAATAGCTATTGCTTGTATCTCCACAGCAAAAGTTTACATTACATTCTTCACTAGGACATTGCCACATTACAGCATATAAGTTGATTGGAAAGTACTTCGGATATAAATCCAGAAATTCGTTTGGAATTCCTCAAGATATTCCTCAGAAAATTCGAAAAAGGAATTCTAAATATTAATTTAGAATTACCCTAACTAATTCTTCAGAACTTCCTCCAAGAATTCCAATGAAAACATATTTGAGTATTGCTTCGGAAATTATTTCCAAAATTTCTCCGAAAGCTCCTTCGTGAATTTCCTTAGAAATTACTTCAGGGAATGCTTCGGAAATTCCTTTACGAAGTCTTTTGGGAATTTCTTCAGATTTTTTTCTAGGAATTTCTTCAGAAATTTATTCGAAAACTGTTTTAGGAATTCCTTTAAGAATTCCTTAGAAAATATCCTTTAAGAATTTCTACTGGAATACCTACGGACACTGTTTCAGGAATACATTCGGAAATCCCTTCAGGAGAAATCCTTTGGAATTTTATTTAGGATTTTTTAAAAAATTCCTTCAAGAATTTCTTATAGGAATTTGTAACAGAAAGTCTTCCAGTAATTCCTCACAGAATTTCTTCGGAAACTAGGAAGGGAGAAACTAGGAAGATTCTTTCGAAATTTCCCTATCTGAATTTCCTACAGGAATTTCTTCGGACATTCCTTCCTACCAAGAAATCATGTATACCTACAAAAAATTCTTTTAAAATTCCTTTAAATGTTCTTTCGGGAATCTCTTCAGAAATTCTTTCGGGAAATCTTTGGAAATTTTGTTTGTAAATTCCTGTATTTATTTATACCGTTGTTTAACTGTTTTTTTTTCATTGAGAACAAATTCAACACTTAAATAACGTTGGAAATTTCTTCGAAAATCTCTTAAAAAATTCCTTCAACTTAGAATTCTTTCCGGAATTGCACGAATTTTGTATGGTTTACTAAAGAAATTTCCTAAGGTCTTTTTTGAGGAATTTCTGGTAAAAAATACAAAGGCCTTTCCGAAGGGTTTTGGATGAATGTTTAAATTAATTGCTGGTGCCATTTCTAAAAAGAATTTCGAAGAAATTCATGGAGGAATTTCCAACTCGATTCTTGAAGAAATAACCTGAAAAGATTATCGAACAGAATTTTCAAATGAATTACTGAGAAATATCCGAAAGAATGCTGAAAGAAATTTACGAAGGAACTTTGAATGGATTTTCCGAACAAATAGCTATAGGTATTTGCACAGAAATTCATATATTTCATGCCAAGAAAAACTCCCAAAATATCGAGATTGCGAATATTCGGATATTCTCAAGAATTTCTTTGAAATTTACTACAGGAGCGCCATCGAAATTTCCTACAGATTTTTTTTGTGAATACCTTGAATAATTCCCTAGGAAATACATTAAGGAATTAATTCGATAAGTCACCAAGAAACTTATTCTAGTATACCTTCAAAAATTCCGTCAGGAATTCGATCGAGAATTTCTCCAGGAATTCCTTCAAAAATCTCCACAAATGAAACCAGATTTTTCTTTAAAATTCCTCTCAGGAATTGCTTATGAACTTCTTAGGACCTTAGGAAATTTCTTAAGTAATTTTTCTGGAAATTCCTTCTTCTAAGGTTAATTCTGACCTCTCCATCAGGATTTTTTTCAGAAATTCTTTTTGGAATTACTGATTTTACTTACTTATGGATCCTGTACACCTCTGGTGGTGCAAAGGGCCGACTTGAAAGATCTCCATCCTGAGATCTCCATCCTGAGATCTCCATCGTTGCCTAGCTATCGCTTTAACCTGTTGCCAGGTTAGATTTCGGTCGACTTCCTTTATTTCTTTGTTGAGGCTTCGTCGCCATGAGCCTCTGGGTCTGCCTCTGCTGCGATGTCCCGCTGGGTTCCAGTCTAATGCTTGTTTACAGATTTCGTTTCCGCCCCTACGTAGAGTGTGGCCGACCCAACCCAATTTCTGTTGCTATCGGCCTCTGGTGACAACGACGATGGAGCTCGTTGTTTGAAATCAAGTTGTGAGGCCACCAGGCCGAATTATATACCGCAGGCATCTGTTAATGAACACCTGCAGCCGTTGAGTTTTCTGCACTGATACACACCATGTTTCGCTAGTGTATAACAGCACAGATTTCACGTTAGAGTTGAAAATTCGTATTTTGGTGCGTTCACTTATCTGCCTGTTTTTCCAGATATTTCTTAAACTCGCAAAGGCAGCCCTTGCTTTCTTGATCCGTGCGCCTATGTCGATCTTGGTACCGCCGTCTGACGCCATTTGGCTACCAAGATATTGGAAGCTTTCAACATTCTCCACTGATTGCCCGGCTACTGTGAAACTGGAAGGGGTTACCGTGTTTACATCCAACGATTTGGTTTTGTTGACGTTGATGACTAAACCTGCCGAAGAGGAGCGCTCGGCAAGGTCGTTGAGCTTACTCTGCATATCAGAGCGCCGTTGCGCGAGGAGTGCAACGTCATCAGCCAATTCGAAGTCGTTTAGGTGCTCCATGGTTATAGGCTGCCATAACAGCCCGCGGTTTGGTTCATGGTCAATCGCATCTACCAGAATCTCATCGATTACGATGAGGAACAGTAACGGTGATAGAATACATCCTTGCCTCACACCAGCTACGACCCGGATAGGGTCAAACAGGACCCCATTGTGCAGCACTCTACACGAAAAGGCCTCGTACTGTGCTTCGATGAGGCCGATGATTTTCTCAGGAACCCCTTTGCGTTTCAGGGCGCCCCACATATTCTCGTGATTGATACGGTCGAAAGCTTTTTCGTAGTCAATGAATACCAAGTAAAGGGACTCTTGGAACTCGTTGACCTGCTCCAGAATTATGCGGAGCGTGACAATATGGTCCACACAGGATCTTCCGGCACGGAATCCGGCTTGCTGCCGCCGGAGAGTCGCATTGATCTTCTCCTGAATCCGGGCCAGGATAATTTTGCACAGAACTTTGAGAACGGTACACAGCAACATAATGCCTCGCCAGTTATCGCATACAGTCAGGTCACCCTTTTTGGGCACCTTCACTAAGATACCTTGCATCCAGTCGACCGGGAAAGTTGCGGTGTCCCAGATATTACGAAATAAACGATGCAGTAGTTGAGCGGATGTCATGGGGTCAGCTTTGAGCATCTCGGCTGATATGCGGTCGACCCCTGGGGCTTTATTCGATTTCATGCTTTGGATGGCTGTTTGAATCTCTAGCAGTGATGGAGCTTCGGTATTGACGCGTGTTATACGTCGGATCCTAGGCAGATCATGCCGAGGTGGTGATGGCCTGGCTGGCACTTGAAAAAGTTGTTCGAAGTGCTCAAACCAGCGTTTCAGCTGGTCAGTTGGGTCTCTTGGAATACTTTTTAAAATTTCTACCCATTTCTACCCAAGATGGACACACTTCCTACAGTTGTAATGGATTTGACGTGCCCTTCCTCAAAGAAGCCATCCCTCGGAATGCTCAAAAAGGATTGCGAATCTATTTATAAGTTTTTGGGTTACATTGTTGAAAGGAGATTCTCTCTATCCCGCGGGCTTCGCTTCGGAATTTCCTCCGCCATTTCCTTCTAAAACTCTAGGATGAATTTTCAGATATCTCCTTACGAGTTCCTAGAACAATTTCTAAAGGAACTCCTAAAGGAATTGCCGACATTCCTAAATTTCTTGAAGAATTTCTTTGGACATTCCTCCAAGAATTCCTTCGGAATTTTCTCCAGAAATTCCTTCAGAAAATCCTCCAGAAATTACTACGGAGATATATCCATATCAAGGCTCTGATAATTTTCTTCAGATATTCCTTCAGAACTTCCTGGAAATTATTTCAAGAAAACCAAGAAATTTCTTTGGGAATTGTTTATTTTAATAAATTGAAACATTTTTTTTTTAGAGCTATTCTAGCAATTACAAGGCGCGGCGGCGCACAGGTCTACATGATCTCTGATTCATTCTTGTACGTCCGTTGTCTTCGTGACACTGATGGTAGATGACTTCTGTGGTAAGATCAGGACTATAAAGTATCAGGGAAAATACTCACTTTGAGAAGATCCATTAATTACGTAACGCGAAAATTGGCCATTTTTGACCCCCTCCTCCCCCCTATGTCACACTTTTTGTATGAATCATTGAAAATTTTTGTATAGAAGACGAGCTCGGTGGTCTAATGGCTACCGCTTCTGCCTTATAAACAGGAGGTCGTGAGTTCAATTCCAGGCTCGTCCCTTTCCCTTTCTATCTTAGTTCTTTCTGTGTTTCACGTTCTACCAAAACGATTCCTACTGTTATAACCTCCCACACAATCCCAAAACCTCCCGTGGCACCTATGAGAGGTCATAGAGTTCTCTGCATCTTTCTTAAGTAGGTGTCCAACTAACCACCCTTCCCCTTCCTCAGCATTCGCAAGGACATGGCCAGGAAAGATCTCGACTATTAGAGAGTGCATTGCTTCCATCTAATAGATAGTGATTAGTCCCAAATCAATATCTGAGGTAACGAATGAAAGTAATGCTACACTTATACAATAGTTTTGGCTTGCACCACCTATGAATTTGTGCGAAGTGCTCAATGCAAACCATTGCAAATTTTGGTATATATTGTATAACACATCCAACAAAACCCCCCTTCCCCACGTTACGTAATTTATGGATGCTCCCTTTACTATACATTGTGTTACTGGCATTAGGTTAATATCCAATTAGAATATACTCTGTTGTAGTCTATCTTCTACAAACGTGTAGCGAGATACCTTTGATTCCATTCAGCGATAAAGATTTCGGGATGATCGTGTAAGAGCGAAATGCGAATCAGTTTGCTGAGCATTGTTGCGACGAACGGCCAAGACTAGAAATCTCGATCGGGTCACAACAACTTCAACTAAAAATATGTTAGCTTCTGTTGTCTTTTGGTGAAGTTCGCCATTTAATTTATAACGGATGCAAAGTCAATTTCCAAAAGATATACAAGTACTTAGTGTCTTTATCCTTAATTATGTTGTAAATAATAAATACAATGCATCATATCATTTTTATTTATTTTTTATCTGTCGTCAACCATTTCGTAGACTGTTCCATACATATGTGTGGCTATACTATAGTACATTAGTTTAATTAATTACAATACATAAATTCAGTATAACTTCATTTAAATGCATATTATAAATTGATGGAAAATGATTCAGTTTCAGCAGATTCAACAAACTAAAGTTTCATTTACTGTATTTTTTTTTTTCATCGACATCTCGTCAATATCTCGCTATATTCCAAAACCTAGCTTTTCAATTGTTATTTATTTGCTCTGGTTTGCACTGTTTCTGATGAAAAATATATGATGAAAAAAAAACATTTTTTTTTTGAAAAGATGTTTAATGCTGGTTATGGAACAACTTCTCGCAAGGGCAGCTGTTGTTTAATTGGTAATATGTCCGTGTACTTAACGGAATAGTGTGGGTTCAAGTCCCACCGGCAGCCGAATCTTTTTTCGCAATATCTCAAAAAACACCTTAAAATGGCAAAGTTAACTAGGTGTATCAAAATTAAACATCTTTTCCCAAAAAAAGTAAAAAAAAAATATTGACTTCCCTCACAAGTCAACAATCAAGAAAAAGAGAAACGAGGATACCCAGAAGTATCACACCCCGCAGCTGGTCAGACGATCGGCGACAAGCGAACCTCTATTGTCGTTGTAAAGAAGCAAACCCACCTCAATAGGGTAGAAGCATTATATTTCGCCATCCTAAACGTACGTTTTTCTCTAAAATTTGCGCAAAAGGCAAAAAATTCTAATTATTGGGGAGGTTTCAGTTTCAGTTATTATGTGAAACTGGTTCTTCTCTAGCAAATCTGATTTAATAATGACGATAAATTATTGTTAATTCATATAAATATACCGTTTAATTAGCAAGTATTCTGATTCAATTTTCGCCACCTAGTGATCCACCCCGCCACCCGTGATCTAGTTTTCGCCACCCCTTGCTTGTCCTCTTGGAATGGTGGTTTGAACGGATATTCAATCACTAACGCCATGAGCTTAAGCAACACGTATTGCGCGTTCAGAAAATCTGACGAATCCAAGTAATAATAAGAAGAACACAACCGATGCTTTTGATGGTGGCAAGAATTAACGCCGGCGATAATTGAAATCACCAAATGTGATGTGCTAAATTTCGCTACCTTGTATTTAACTAAATTGTGTGTGTGTGTGTGTGTGTGTGTGTACAAACTAACCCCCACTGTCTGGCAGTGATGTTATAGAAGAAAGCTGTCTGTTAAAACAGTCAGATTTAATCCGGGAGTTAGAAAGTGCTAGCTCTACTACAGCTCCAGTGACCCATTTCAGAGTGCCTGGTATTTCATGTCCACTCCGAGGTCACTATCACTAACAGTAAGCCCCGCCTGGTTATGCTACCGTTTATCAAATGGATAAAGATATCACAATCAAACTTCCGGATTCAAAAGATATATATAATATATTTTGAATCCAGCGCGCATTTAGTTTAATTCATTATATATCGCAATGGAAAGTTATACATGGAAAAAAGCATGGAATAAGCTCACCGGATAATAAAATGATCTCCTTTGCATCCTTTGCAAAAATCTTGCGTATATTCGGGGGACGCCTATTGCGCCGCAGCACACCGTCCGTTTCCGATAGCTGCCTGGTTTTCGCCTGGATTTTGTTGACATTTTTCATTCAATATAGGGTGGGTGTACCAATTGTCGCCATACATAAGAACAACTATTTTTAAATAAATAAGTAAAAGACATGTGGGTGGACTTAATATATCAAGCGAAAGGTTTTACTTCCTGCTTCTTAGAACAGCTGTGAAAACCACAATAAAATTTGTTATTATCCGCAAAATTGATTAATCCATAATAGGAACGCATGCACCAGTTGTGGCACTATTCTTAATTTTGGTTCCTTATTTGGCAAATCCCATTGTTTTCTTATGGGATTGGCCAAATAGGGACCACTAGTGCGACAACTGGTGCAAAGGACGTCGAAAATTAAGCAAAATCAATTTTTACAATTATGCTTTGCTTGTTTTGGAGAAAATCAAAGGTGTTATCGCATCATATGAATATGCTTTATCGATATGAACTTGATTTGCGGTGATTTGATTGGTCATTTCGCATATAAAGCACTAGTGCGACAACTGGTGCTATAGCCACAACTGGTACACCTAGCCTAATTGATTCGGAAAAGCACTTATAGGATAGTTCCCATATTTATCATTTCACCCGCGAAACTGATCCGAAATTGGTATGTATTTCGAAAAAAAATTAGGTTTGACATAAACTGCAACGGAGCATTTTTTTCATCCACACCCGAGCACAACATCCACCTTGTATTTAACTAAATTAAGACAAAAACATGAACTTTTTTTTATAATAAACCGTTAGTGATCACATTTTATGAATAGTTCTTATGATTGTGTTTGTATATAAGTCATAATTTTGAGGGTTTGATCGGTTTTCCGGCTTTTGTTTATTTTGGCCTGTTTTTCAAACGGACAAAAATTGCGATGGTATCGAGACAATTTTAGATGCATTTTTTATATTTATAATAACAAAATTTTTATTTAACGTATGCATGTTTACTATAGCTGTATGATTGTTTAAAACAGTTAGGTAAAATATTGCACTAGAGCGTTGTAAAAACTACTTGTTTTACTAAGGTGGCGAAATATAACACAGTGCAGAAATATAGTACATCTACCCTACGACAAATAGAAGCACATGTTTATGATTCAAACGCAACCGACTTTTGTTCAATTCTGATACACATAGGGGAGAACGGTCCCAAAGCTTTTTCGATGTTTTCGCCTATATAAACGAAAATATCCAACCATTTCAACATATAGGTGCAAAATTTACAAATCCAGCTACATTTCACAATGATCTCCTATTCAAAACAATAAGGTTTTCATGACTTTCAAACGCATTTAAAAAATGTTTCAAAAATAAGCCTGAGACAAAACGCCCGAATGGTGGTCTAAAATGACACTTGCATGTAAAATAATGGTGAACGCATGGTTGTTTGTTTTTTTCTTAATGGATTGAACTACAATCTTACGGATGTGGTGAAAGAATAGCAAATCGTTAAATTTGAGTGAATGTGAAGGGATTTTGTTAAATTTTTCCAATGGAGCTCAATGATGGATAACTAATTATGAATTGTAATTTGGTAATATTCGTTCATAAATGTACTACAACAGATTATATGAGTGATTTTATGAGTGAGGCCATAGTTGGGTAGATATAAGATGTGTGAAATGTTGCCAAAGAAGATTCGATGGATACGGAGAATTGACTGATATCCCATCGTTATTAGCTGGTTATGGAACAACTTCTCGCAAGGGCAGCTGTTGTATAATTGGTAATATGTCCGTGTCAGGGTTGAAATAAGTCAATGTAGTGAAAAACATGGATTCCACCGGCAGCCGATCAAATCTTTTTTCGGAAATTTATAATCTAATTTTCAACAAGCATTAAGGTACCCCGGGGCAAGTGGGACCTAAAAAAACGCTAGTTCAGCAAAATTGTTAACGCATACTTAGAAAACAGGTTATTTCAGAACATTAACCACGAATACATCATTATATGCTTCCACTGTTGAAGTGTAGAGGTGTTTCAAGCCATTTATTCAATTACAAAAATTTTGGTAGTGCAAGAAATAAATTTACCATCAGGACCCACTTAACCCTTCAAACGGGGCAAGTGGGACCTATTCTGTTTTCTACTGTCGAACGAAACTAATTTGAGGAATGTAGAAGATATATTGTTCATATTATTTCTGAGTATTAGTATATTCAGATCATGGATGAAGATTTGTTGCTTGTCGGATTATAATATTAGCAGATATGAAAACAAGACAATAGCCGATTTACTGTTTATTTGGCTGTTGTCTTGTTTTCCATTATCTTACTTTTGTACCAAATGTTTTAGGTGGCAAAGATAAGCAAATTTTTATTCACTTTTCGTATGAATACATATTTCTCTTTTTAGAACACAAATTATTACATAAATCAATACTTCAGAAAAAAAAACTTTTTATTCAGGCGATGCGCAGTGTTTTTAATTTATAACAGAACAAAATAGCCAATTTATGTGTTAGGCATTTTATTTATCTGAAAATCTGATGTGTAGATTGAAAATAGCAAAAAACAAGACAAATCCTGTTGACATATTGTAGAATAAAAAGATTATTTGCAGTGTAAAAAAAATATCGCATAGTTATAACCATTGCTTTTCTTAATGCGGGAGATAATTTTCAGAATGTGTAATTAACTTACAATACTTTTTAACAACGAAATCAAATTGCATCTGATTCAGATCCATATGATATATGAATGACGAAGTTATTTTTCACTAGACAACCATCTAAAAACAATTAAAATAGCTTTATCGAAAATGTTGTTCAAATATGTCCCACTTGCCTATGTATGTTAAAACTCAAGGGCAAATAAAAATTGCAGATTTTGGCTTTATTGAATAACATTAAATCGTTTTCGATGTCACACACTTATTTAATTGCTCAAAATATTCACTTTCCACATCAATGATAAATTTAGAAACGACTATTTAGTTGGAAATCCATTGAAATAAAATAAATGTAATAGACTTTCCCGGTAGTTTAAAGTAATGATCAAGCAATAGCATTAGTATGGAGCCTTAAATGGTTTTGATTCCAAATATTTTTGTGTCGGGTGAATTCGTTTATAGTTCTGCTTCATCTTCCTAGAACATTGTTACCATTAAAAACGTTCATCGATTCATCTGCAGTCATAGTACCCACTTACCCCGTATTTTCACTTGCCCCGGGGTACCTTACGTCTATTTGTCTGTGGTAAAACACTACGCAAAACGATCTACCAGCTTTACGCACTTGATCAAACATCACATTAAGCCTATCATATAAAAGTATCAAATATTCATTTTTTTTATGATTAGGATAGTAGAATGAGTTGTGATGAAAATGTATGTGAAGTGAATGGTATAATCTGTTGTAGCACAGACAAACAGTGAGGTCTAATCGCCAGGGGATGAGCTCCCTGGGGGCCGCTCGAAAACGCGGAGGGTTACTACCCCGAACAAGGGTAGTGGGGCTGGGATGCTAAACCCCGGCCAGGTACCTCCAAAACCGGGGGAGGAAGGACCTGGAAAGGTCCGTCCACTTAGGAAAGACGGTGGTATGGGGTTACGGCAGGCTGAGAGCTCTCAGCCGCCCCAGACCAGGGAAATAGAGGGGGATGACGCCTCCTGGACCCTGGTCAAGAACAAGAGGAAACCGAAGACGCCAAGGGCCGAAACGAAGGCCCAGGCGAATGAGGGTAGCAAGAAGTCTAGGGTAGGCGCCAATCGCTCCAGGGGCGATGCCCTAGTCATCACGGCGGACGAGGCCAAGTACTCGGACGTCTTGAAGGCGATGAGGAGTGACGTCAAGCTCGGTGAACTCGGCGCCGACGTACGTCGATTAAGACGTACGCGGATGGGCGAGAAGATCCACGAGCTGAAGCGGGGCGTCTCGCAAAAGAGCGCCGCCTACAAGAAGTTGGCGGAGGAAGTCCTAGGCGAGACGGTCAAGGTGAGGGCACTCACGACGGAGGTAAATCTAAGAGTAAAAGACCTGGACGAGATCACCGAAGTCGAAGAGCTCGTCACGGCATTACGGCGACAGTGTGAAGTGGAGACTACGGAAAGGTTCGGCAGGGACGCAGGTACCATTGGTTCGGCTATCTGCAGCGGACGCCACCAAGGTAGTCAAGTTAAGGAGCGTCAAGGTGGGATGGTCGGTATGCCCTATGGGCATATACGAGCAACCCGAAGTTTGCTTCAAGTGCCTGGAACCGGGGCACAAGCAATGGGACTGCAAAGGCCCTGACAGAAGCAATCTCTGCCGACGCTGCGGATTGGAGGGACATAAGGCACAATGCTGCACGAACCCTCCCAATTGTTTGATTTGTTCCAGCAAAGCTGTGAACAGCAAGCACCCCATGGGGGGTTCGATGTGCCCGGCGTTCAAGCGTGCTGCAAAATCACAGTGCAGGTAACGCAGCTGGCTTGCTCGGCCTCGCCCGAGTGTTTGGTGTGCGCAGGTTTAGAGGAAACGGCGGAACACGTGTTGTTCGTGTGCTCACGTTTTCGCGCAATGCGTGACCTTGTGCTTGCCACATGTGTTCTGGACACTACCCCGGACAACCTAGTTCGGAGGATGTGTAAAGATGAAGATGGATGGAACGCTGTTTTATCGGCTATCGCCCAAATCGTCTCGGAGCTACACAGAAGGTGGCGCGTGGACTCAAGGATGGCTAGTTCAGACGCAAATAAGAGATGGTCCAAGGGATCGGAGTCGGCTTCATGGGTCATACCGGTGGTCATGCTCTGTGGTCGAACTCGATCCTTTTATCGAACAAGTGGCCGCGCGAAGAACAACATGGTATCGTCGCTTTCGCGGCGTCGGTCAACCAGGCGGGTTCCGAGCCCGAGGACGGAAAGGGATCCTCGTCAAGGCTGGGAAAGGCGTAGGCACCGCGTCGGCAAGTCCCTCTGTGTGTTGGCGAATAGGCCCTGTCGCAGAGAGGTCAATTTGGGGTCCACGCGGCATTATCATTCTTGATACCAGTCGTGCAGAGGGAAGCAGGCGCGAAGTCGACCCTTCCCACCTTTCGAGGACATAGGGCGTGGTAAGGCCACCTGGGAAGCCGCCAATGCGCTAGCACGATACCATGGTGTTCTTCTAAAAAAGCGAGTCACGATGTTCGATGCTGCAAGGACAAGCAGCTAACCTCGATGGTGCGTTGTGCACTGGCCCCCCTTTGAAGCAGACCCCTATGGGTCACTCTATTATCGCCATTATCGCTAATAAACATTGAACGATGGATCAATTTTGTTTTTTTCGTATCTTTGAAATTTTCTCTCGCCATGCTGCCGTGACATAAACAAAAACAACGAACCACCGTAGTAGCATTAGATGATTGCTTGTGCGCGTAGCTTGGATTTAAAAAAAGTGATCGTGGCGTAGCTTCTAGAAGCGGAACATCAAACGCAAATTCATCATGGCTGTCATCGGTTGGAGTAGATTGTGCAACAGATGGCGCTAGTGTTTACGATGACGAGAAATTTGAAACTGATTTTCACTAAGAGTTACGTCTGTTTGTCTGTGATTGTAGTATATTTGTTCAAGATTGATAGGTGATATAAATTTGTTGTGTGAAGTGTGAAATGATTTGTAAGAAACGTGAAGGGAGAAATGATAAGTGAGAAGTAGGAAGTGAGACGTCCCGTGTGTCCGTGTGAGATAAGGAATTAGAAATTATGAGTGATAAGTGAGAAATGAGACGTCTTACATTTCTCACTCCTTATACAGTCAAACCTCCATGAGTCGATGTTCTATAACTTGATATGGAAGCAAATAATGCCATATAGAAAAATATTTTCTGGGTTACTGTAATGCTTCCTTCAAACAGCTTTCCGAGAATTTTCTATTCCACATCTCGATATTTCCATGAGTCGATGGTCTATTCAATATCGACTCATGGAGGTTTGACTGTATCTCAGTTCTCAATCCCCACTGATTGAGATAGATGAGAAATAAGAAGTGAGAAATGAGAGCTGAGAAACGATAAGTAAGAAGTGAGACGTATTTCTTCTTACTTCTTAATTCTCATTTCTTATTTCTCGCTTCTTATTTCTCACTTCTCATACCTTATTACAACGCAACGCAACGTTTATTCCTCACTTCTCACTCCTTATTTCTCATCCATCTATTTTTACTGTGAAAAGTGATCGCTACTTTGGTATGGGGATCCTGATGGCCGTATACTTACTCTTTACATGCGTCAACATTGCCTCCACTCTGGGTACCTACCTATTGCAATGGAAACCAAACAGAATAACAGAATGCTGGTCCTACAATGTCGTGTGCCATAAGCGGAAAGACTCCAGATACGTGAGAAATATGGTCAATTCGATGTCGAGGTGATATTAGGATTGAGACAGTACGATGAAAGGTGGGCGGCTTTTCCAAAATCTGCTGAGCTTTCACCTGATGCAGTTCCTGTCGGGCGACGGCTGGTTCAGGAAGTATCTGCATCAGATCGAACACACTACTTCACCGCTTTCGTCGAAGAAATGAAAAAATGTCGTCGAAGAAAGTAGTCGAGGGAAAGCAGTTAGTTGACGGGTTAGTGACACAAATTATACAAAAATAGTAATCTGAAGATCCCAAAAGCAAAACCCATGATTGTCAAATATGCTTGACTGTCTGTTGTTTGCACTTAGAGGAGTGGCTTATGAAGTGTGAAAATCCATGCACAATTTTCAGAAGTTGATACAAAAAAGACATAGGGGAAGAGAGATTCCAAATGGGCAATTTTAGCGTGATATAGTTAATAGATTTTTCTTCATAAAAACGGTGATTGTGCTTTCATTTATAAAATTAAAAGATCACCAAACAAAGTTAAAAAAATAGTCGCAGCAATATTCTTTATTATTTATTGAACACCGTCTTCAATTTATAAATTGCCCAGACTGATTGTTCAACTTAATCCTATTCAGAAGTGTGGAAGATTTTGTGGGCGATCGAATTAGTCATCACATGGCAGCAACTAAGAACCTTATCAAACGCTCATTGTAGGGACCATTGGTGAACTGTAATCAAAACGCAATTTTGTACTTTTGAACTTTCTCCGAACATGTGTTTACGCACGGAGAGCTTTTATTAGACTTGTTTCATTTTGGATCGGTACATTTTGTGGCCTTCTTCGAGAACCACTCTAAAGACTAATTCTACTGCAGAAAATACAGAAGAGGAGTAGAGTAAATACGATAATAATAGCTCCTTATAAAAAAAAACTCTTCTACAGAAATTGGTTCAAGCTCTTCCTGGTCTACACTTCTGATAGATCACACCTTTCTGTAATTCGAATTTGTTTGTAGTTGGAAATTGGTTTCCTTCACT